>NW_009914515.1:389-13440 GCF_000696875.1 Nestor notabilis
TCTGCAGCCAAATTCCCAGAAGCCCGAATCAACAAACGCTGCCACCCTCCTGCTCAAGCAAGTCCCCCTGACTCCAGCCCTCCCTCTGCCACCCCGGTGAGGGACACCCTACACTAAAGGCAGATTTATTATCCCTAATCAGTAAATCGTTTAGGTCATTACAAGCCCATTACCGAGGGACAGGCGGAGCGAGGAGAAACCTTGGCCATATCTTATCATGTGAACCAGTGCCTTTGAAAACCGGAGAAGAGAGAAGGGTTCCCTGGAGAACTCTCAGACCCCTTATCGTTTGCTCTCATCAGCTGCTTTCCCCCAGCCTCTTGTGGGCTTCCTCAAAAGGGGTCCAGTCCCCCTAAATCTGATACCCTCATCCTTGTCCAGACCACTTCCTGCATCATTTGCAGCCAGGGCAATGCATCTTCCCACTAAGGCCAAGGGGATGAAAACATTTTACTGGTTTTGGTGGATTATTTTATACCACCCCTGCCTTTTACAACCTTTTCCCCTATTTCTTTTCCCAGTCCCCCTCACTGACACGTTTTCAGTAAAAACACCAGGGATTCAATGCTGCCTGTGCTGTGGGTACCAGGGGTTGCCACATGTGTTCACACTGGTAGTGTATCCCATCAAGGAGGAATTTGGGTCATAGCCTCTTGGGTTTGCATCCACTTGGATCCAACACTAGGGATCCAACTTGGAGGAATGGGAAGGGCGCTACTCAGCCCTCTGAAAATCAGGACTCCTGTACCACCCTTGATGTGGCACCATCCTGCAGCATCCCAGGTACCAGGGACGACACCAACTACACAGAGCTGGGGGGGCTGCACAGATCCCCACGGTGGGGCCAGAAAGACCCTTGTCTCCCCCCTCACCCCTTTTACCTCCACCCTGGTAATTATGCAACCTCTCCTGACCCTGCTTTCTATCCCTTTTATCCTGGCCTCAGTGCCTGTTCGCCCAAGCAGGCAGGGCTGAGCCGTTGGAGATTGCTCTGAGGTCCTTCCATCTGGCACTTTCTCTCTCTTCCCCCACTCAATAAATAAAATAAGGGTCACCTTTTTCTTTTTTTTTCTTGTGGATCACACACCAAGGCCCATCACAAATGAGACCCCCGAGGCTTTGATGCCTGTGTTTGGACACAAGCAATTATCTCTAATTATTGTTTTGCTTTTCAGTTTGCCCAACTTTCCAACAGCCTTGAAAAGAAACTTCAAGGAGGGGGCTCAGCAGACTGAATGAGACATTTCTCCACGAAAGCCCCTCCCAGAGCCCCCTCTCGCTTCCATATTGAGAGAAACAAAATCTTCACAAATGTTTAAGTACAATATGGGTTTGGCGAAGGGTTTTCTTTTCTTTTTTTTTTTTCCTCTTTTTTTTTTTGAAGATGATTTCTAAAGACACAGGAACATTTGTACAAATAAGGCGCAGATGGGAGTGGGGTGGGGGAGCGCACTGGAGCTGAATATCTGGGAAGGGAGGTGAAATGGTTTTCAGCTGGGAAGGAAGTCGAGAAGCAGAGATTAAAACCCCCTTAGACTTTCCCACCACTCATAAATAATACATTAAATTGCACTTACTGCTTTTTGCTCACTGAGAAGCACCGGGCAAAGGCCTCAAGTCCTGGTGAAAATTCAGAGTTTGGGGAAATGGCAGGACTGGGATACAGGAATGGGGAGAAAGAGTGATATTTTGGGGAGCTGTCTGGAAGGATGGGAAACAACTGAAGATAACATGTGAAGTTTATGCTCGTGTATACACACAGAGATCTACATATGTGAGGATTTTTTTCCTGTTAGCAAAATGCATAGGGATATATATATATGCACCTACACACATATATATGCACACAAATGTGCAGCTTAGGCACAAATACGTTCACAGACTGAAAGATGTCTATGCACACAGGTATTACACACACATATGCATACAGTGGGTATAAATGTGCACAGAGGCATGTGCATGTGTATGTTCACACCCATACGTGGACGTGCACATCCAGAGGTCCATCACATCTGTGTGTACAAACGAAGGTGGGGGAAGGATGTAGATAAACAGGTAGACTTGCTTGTAGTAACAACCATAGGTGCCTGCACAGTATCTGTATATGGTAAAGTCCTTTGAGAGCCAGGACTTTACTCAAGCTCCACTATACACCACTTCCAGCTTCTTAAAGTGAAGATAATAAGAACTCCGCAACACAAATCTCCCACCAAATACCCAAAGCCTGTGCATTTTACCTGCTAACCAAACATTTATTTAGCAATCATTCACAGTAACCAGCACAGACTATGCCAAATATGTCCTGCCTGCTGGGACAAATCTTTGCCTAAAGGACATAGATCATTTTCTGCAGTTAAAATTCTTCTGCAAATCAGTGCCATCCAGTCATTAGTTCTTCACTATCCACCCTAATGGGCCCATCATATCTCCACCTAAGAAAAGGAAAACACAGCCCTGCTCTCCTATGCCAGACCCAAGTGCACAGGCTGAGGGTGACAAAGGTGGAGGAGCTTTTGTTTATCACTCCCCTTCTTTGGTGGTAGCACTGCAGAGCAGTAGTGTCATAAATATTTGTCTTTCTGCCTGGCTATCTGTCAACAAACATGTCTAAAAACTCACTCTAACTACAAATATATAAACATAAAGTGATAAGAATGTGTATTTGTACACATCATGCTTATATATAGTGAGTGTTTCATTATATTCATGAGTATGTATACATACATGCATATACATAAACCCAGGCACGTAGGTCCCTTGGGTATTTTATTTTACCACTTGATTATCAGCAGTGGTAGCAGCAATAGACATATTTGTCAGATCTAGACTGGTAACATAAGAGCATATTATCCTTTTAGGAAAGTAATTAGCATCAGGGATCTGATTCCTTTTGCTACCCTTCTAATTAATTATACTTGGTAATGCCATCATTAAGAAGAGCAGAGTGTTTGTTCTTTTAATCTCTGTGCAAGGGACATGAGTTGGGAACAAGCTGCTTTGGGGTAGCTTTGCTGAGCTCTTTATTCCACCACTCAGCCCTCCTCTTTTTTTTTTTCTTCCCAGCCAGGCTTTTTGCAGTGAGAGCTTGCGCCCCAAAACCTCCTTCAAACTCCTCCCTCCCCAAAAAACTTAGGAAACACAGTGAATTAAAGAAGTCTTGACTTAAAAACGACCCATATGTTTGCAAATGCTTTCCAAATGATCGCTTTCTGAATCCATGTGTTGTGCACAGGGTGGCAGGGAGTGGGGGAGGACACCCCGCTACAGATTGCAGCTCTGATCTCTGGGTTTTTCCTGAGCTCGGGGGCTGTCTGCGGCTCGGTGTGACCCTTCTGCCAGGGGTCGGTGCACTCGCCCGGAGGGCGGCTGTCCCCATCACTCCGGCACAACCATGGGCCCCGCTCCCACACGTGGGGTCCCGGATCTAAACTGCTAATTGCACGGGTTCACAGATCCTCCAGCCCAGCGCCTCACCGAAAACCGGCTCCTCGCCGGGCCCGCATCTCTTGGGGACCACACACAAGCACCGCACAGAGCTTTTGTGTGGCAGAGAAAAGGGGACACATAATAGAAAGGGCGAGAAAGAGAAAAAGAGTTGGTAAACACATCGGCTGTGGTACCTAGAAACCAAGGCAGTGCGACAGGTTCCCAAGAGAAGATCAAAAGTTGGCCTTTGGGATAAGCAACTGAGCAAACTCAAGTATGTTTCTATAATGAACTGCACAAAAGCAGCAGAAGGAGCACTGTGCTAAACTCAATGAACTGCTCATAATGCACCGATATGTATCTTATATAGATATTCCCATACCTACCATACCAGTCCTGGCACACATAGGTAAAGCAAACATAGGTTAAAAGGGCAAAGTACAGCACACCAATCTGCTATACGCACCATATGTCACAGCCTGTAAAAATAGATATGCACCACAAAGATACATGCAAATAATTTTCTCCACAGAGGATTAGATCAAAAAATTAAGAGCTCTGCCATGAGACCTTGATGTAGATAATTACACAACTTTACCTACAGGTACCTGCAGAGATGTGCGAGTTTATGGGCACAGTAATAATGCTGAATACACGAAATACATGCATGCACATCACATATAGTTCTGCATGCCTCACAAAATAAATCTATGCTCTTCTATATCCATGCTGTATATTCATACAGTTCTGTGCATATATTTCAGCTGCAAAAAGGTACAATCTGGATGTAGCAGGCACAGATGGCCATGCATTTATTATTGTGGTAAACGGGCTACTTCTACATCTAAGAAAAAAACCCACCCTAACATGCTCCTTAAAGGCATTATCTTTTTACTCAAAATTCTACAATGAGAGTTTTCTGAAGAGGGCAAGGATGTGTTTTTATACTCTCAAACTCTGGCAGCCTGGGAGATCATTAATACTCATTTATCTGTCACTTGACATGACATCTGTCATGTCACTTAGCTTTCCATTAAGAAGAACAGGGAGCAGTTATATTAAGTTATGTCTCAGCTATCTTCTTTTAAAGAAAAGACTTCATTTGTTCCAGGAGCTAATATGCTGGTTCTCCTTCACAGTTACTCACTGAGGCAGTAAGTACGGATGTGACAGCCAGGCAGCTGATATGAATGCACATGGACATTTAAGGTCCAAAAGGAACATAATGCAGCGTAATCCCAGTTTAGCATTATTTTAAAATAAGGGGGAAACACTTGAACTCTCCCTGCCTAATGATACGAATTTTGCCCTGGATAAGATTACATGGTTTTCAAGCATGATTAGCCATATGTCTAAACTGAAATGAGACAAAAACAAACCAAGCAACTTTGCAGCGCCTAGTGCTGAGCTCAGCACTTTTTAACAGGCGCGTTAAGGAACTTGTTCAATTGAAGTGTAGTCAGAGCAATTGTTTCACTGAAAGAAATATGTTGTTGGAAAAACTGAAGGAATATATCAGCTTTAATTTGTCCATTGCTTTAGAAGGAGCACATCTAATGGAACTCAGGTTTTCAGCTTATGACCTACAATTAGTTTGATTCCGGTATCGTAAATGTAGGTAGAATTTAATCAACAGCAGCTTCTTAATAACTTACTCTATCTCTCCTAATTAATCTTAATAGAATAACCAATATGAATTTGAATATGCCAGTAAAGACAGAAAAGGATCAATCTACACATATGTTTGTGGGAAACATCTGTAATGGAAGGAGAGGAATAATACCAGTTTAAAACTGTTAGTAGTAATTATTTTTGCCTGTGCGCTTACAGTAGCACACATCCTCAGGCCTCACAGAGAAGGTGGACAGGGAACACTGAATTTTTCCACAGTTTTAGGGACTAACCAAAAGCCCAGTGATGTAGCAGATTTAAGACAAACAAGAAAAGCTTTTCACATGGTGCATTTTCACAAGTTCCAACTGCGGAGCTCCCTGACACAAGTTCAAAAATAGGAATTCAAAAAACAATTAGAGCTAAAAAAAAGTCATTGTCAACACAAAAATGAAGACACAACTTCCAGCTCCAATAGCCATGCCAGAGGGCTGCAGGAGGAGAGACATGTAGGCATTCCTCCAAAGCCACCACAGATTCAGTTGATTTTGGTGCATGCCTCCAAGCTGCCCATGGATAGTGGTTAGAACAGTCCCTTCAGACACACATTAACAGCATCAGCGACTGAATATCAGCCTTCCCCATCACTGCAAACACAGTTACTACCCAGATACCATAAAAAACCAGAGGATGGAGGCATGCTTCCTCTCTGTTCTCTGCATGTGTTTTAATAGCGAGGAGTGATCCTCTGCCTGGCCACGGAAAACTGACTTTTAATCATCATCTACAGCCAAAACCAGGTCTCAGTCTGTTTTCCAGAGAAACATCCCTCCTAGAAGCAATGTCTAAGACCCCAAGGCAGAAAACAACACAGGATTACAGGTACGACCCTAATATTGCCATTGTCTGCATGCTCATTTGGTGACCCACTGCTCAGTGGGCTACCTTACAGAAAACAGTAAAAATATTGTTTAATAAGTGTTGCAGAGGAGATTGTGACACCAAAATGGGACTCTGCCATAGGAATGAGTGCTTAAATCATTGTCTCCAAAGTCAATTTGTCTCCCCCTTCACTGACTATAGAGGGAGTTAAACTACCTGACACTAATCAAGCAGTTTCTGACACATTTTAAACTCGCAGATTGACAAGACAGTAATTTCAAGCCTCCTGAGGATGGACCAGCCTGTCTCAGATGGCGTTTGAAAGAACCACAAGAAAGATGACTCCTTCCCTAGAAGACACGATCTGTTCTGGCTCTACAGCAAAGGTTTCACCTCAGCCAAGGACACTCCTTGCACTTTGTTGGCTGTCATCTTTCTGTTAGCCAACTCTGTAGGTGAGCTGAGCTGAAATGTCAGCAATGGTACAAACTCCATGTCAATAAACAGCTTTGGAACAGCCCATGGTTGAGGAGGTACCATACCACAGATTCAGCAGAAGCCACCTGAGATGCCTCTGGTCTTTAGGGGACCAGCTTTACAAAGCAAAGGACAACCTATGCCTTCCTCACTGTGATGGTGGTGGTGAGCAAGACTGATGTTTCTCTAGGATTTTCCCTGCGGAGCTGAGAGGGGGGAGAGGAATTTAAGTCCATTAAAGTAGCCGCAGTGGCATTGAAACAAGTGGGTTGGGAAAGAGGAGCTGGGGGGAATGGAGTATCACCCCTAAGTCTCACAAAAGCAATCTGGGGTAAAGCTACTGTCATGCAGCCCTTGGAGCCCTCACAGGCAGCAATGATATCTATTTATTTACATTAAAATAAGACTTTCTGACATGGTTACATGCCTTTCCCTTTGCTGACAGCTGAAGAAAGCAATGGAGCTCAGACTGCCAAGAACCTCCAGAGGAATTTTAGGAATGTGTCAATTAGCTGGAGAGAGTGATTAGCAGTGATTCATACCGGCTTAGTGCCTCTTTCTTGCTTTCTGGCCTCATGATTCAGCAGGTGAGTTTGCCCAACTCGAGCTCAGTTTTGGCTGCTTGAGCCAGTTTTGCAGCCGATGACTTAAGAGGTGTAACTTCCCCGGCAGTAGCCGGGTGTGAGTTCAGCCTGAGTGTGAGCAGGGTGTGAGTTACAAGCTGAGAGGGAAGATGGAAGTTATTGCAGCTCCAAGTCCTCAGGAGTTTAAATACTTCAGTTCACCTCGGCCTCAGTGGGTGCAGTCCCTTCACTTGGCTATAGCTTTTCTGTCAGCCTCCCACACTCTGTATAAAACCAAACGCCAGCCCTCTGTGTCCTTTAAATTATTTGCCTTTATTGTACAAGCTCCAAGAACAAAGCTAAAGAAAAACAATGAAAATAAACAAATTTTAAACACAACCACATTTCATGCCCTTTCCTCAAGCCAAGCACTTATTATTCCAAAGAATGAGGCCACAAGTAAGAGGGACAAGAAGTAATAAATGAGTTCCTCTGACAACCAGCAGATCATGCTTATTGCTCAAGAAAAAGTAGCTCACAGTGCTCTTTTTAGGTCATAGATATCATGAGGTTTCATTAATGACTCACAAAGTACTCAGGGAGCTTTAAATGAGAACTATTTTCTTTGTGCAAAATAAACTGATATTAATGGCTGGAGCAGGAACAAGTTGGCAAGGTATAGGCAGACCAAAGTGTGGTCAGCACAAATTACTGTCATTTGCTGGAATAATTGCAGTGGCAACTGTTGCTGTTGTTGCCAAGTGGTTTTTTGTTCTGCATGTATTTGTGGTGCACACTATTTATGGCCAGATTCTGGATTCCCATGGAGTCGAGGCTGCCCCCTCTGAGATCTGGATCATCCTAGCTTGGTCTATTCTTAAGGATGGACGTAACTTCGTTTGCCCCAGCTACAGTCACTGCCTGAGGCAGGTAATGCTGTTGACGTCAGATTCTGCAGAGTGGTAGGATGAGATTATTATCTACTGTATTGCAACTTAGAGGTTACAGCCCCTAAGTCTGGAGGGAGCAAATGATTGTGCAACATACCTCATGTCCTGCCATGTGATGGAAGGACATCCCATGTCACTTGGCAGGCACAGGGCATGGGACTGCTTTCAAGCTTGTGCAGAGCTGGTGGTTATCTCCAGCTTTGTACGTCTGCCATGTAGGACCTTGGAGTGGGGAAGACTTGTGGCACCATGCTGAATGCAAGCAACTTCCCCAGGGGAACATAAAGCAGAAATGAAGGGCTAGGGCTGAAGCATCTTTCTCCTTTTCTGTCCAACAAAGTAACTTAACTGTACAGCAGCAAAAGCTGATCTGTAGAATGGATGTAACAAGGCGTTGGTCTTAACAGAAAGAATGAAGGAATGCATAGAGCAAACCAAGGAAAGGGAATAAAGAGACAGTGTATTTTATTTTCTTTCCAGTCACTGGGAGCATTTTAAATATGGTGAACCAGAGAGCTGATATATTAGCATCCAATTACCCTATGAGAGCAGAACAAAGAGCTGAAGCTGTGCCTGAAGAGAAGGTGATGCTTTCTAACATGGTCAGCCCCGAGCTCCCCCTCTGCAGTGTACCTGATAATTAAAATCAAAGAGGGCCAGGTGCAGCTTGGGTACAAAAGGGAGAACAAAGAGGTGAACTGCTCTTTGAGCAAGAAAGAACACATTTTGCCTGTCGCCTTTAACACAGCTTTATGTTCTCAAGTGATCTCTAACTTCTGATGTGCCAGGACTCTCTATCACATATTATGTGAATATGGGATATGCCACCTTTGAACTCTTCGTGCTCCTATTTAATCTTATGATGACACCACTCATGAAGGACGGATGCTGAGAGCCCTTGTTTTATGTACCCCCAAACCTTTCCCAACTAAGTTTTGTACTGCGGGGTGCAAGGTCACAGTGAGAATAAAACAGGTCAGGTCCAAGCCAGGAGGTTCCTACTATCTCTTCTGGGTGCAAAAATGCAAAATCAGTAAAACCTGAACTGTCTTTGGACTTCAAGGGTTGGTGCAGACTCAAATCTTTTCTCTGTGTGTGAGAATCTGGGAATGGACAATATGTTCCAGCTTAACACTTAGGAGATGAAAAGGTGTGTGAAAACTGTATTGTGGAAGTACTTACAAATAACAACTGCACCATTGCTCCCTCTTCTTTCTCCTTTCTCCCCACCTAGTTTTATCTGCATAAATATTAATACTGCAACTCCTAATTAAATCCAGGAATATATTTACCTTCACAGATGAGCTACTTAAGCAACACAAGAGAGGCCTCTTGTTTCCGTGAAACTTTGCAGCCTGTAAAAAGCAGTAGTTCTTTCCAGGGTTATTGCTGCTCAGTAAATAATGGGAAAAGATGAGGAATATTTCTGAAAGAGGTCAAGTACACTCCAAACAGAAACATGCTAATAGGGAGAGATGTAAGAACAATGTCAAATGTCAATGATCATAAAGTAGCTCCCGAATATATATTTACCGAATGCAATGCTTTTCTGACGAACAGAGTTGACATAATGACATGCTCTTAGAGGAAACTTTCCTGGTTATTTTATTAGAGGTGGTGTTATACTTTTTTCTTTTTCCTTACTGAAGTGCAACTAGAAAGTTCCTACCCTTGGGAGATGGGTAGGAATAATAATAATAATAATAAAGCCTTGAAAAGGCAAACAAGGTCTGTTTTTCTCAGAATGGTTTTTATAAAGTAGTGAGCTCAGCTGCACTTCTCTGTTCAACAGTACAGCCTAACTAGTACTGACTGAACTGTCATGTTTATGGGAACATCACATGCACTGATGCTGAAGTCAAGATAAAGGACCCCAACTGCACCTTCTCTGGCCACAAGAACTTATTAACCTGTCAGGAGAAAAATCTAGACAGATTTGACATAAGATCAGATAAATCTATCTGTCTGGTCCTTATCAACTGTGTGTATGCAAGCAGTTTGGTTGATAACCTGCTACAACCACTAGAAACCACTTCCAGAGTGGACACTGGCAGACCTGTGTCAAGCAGGACACACTGAATGGGGTTTTGTAACATCTGTCTGGAGTTTGGCAAATTGCTTTTCATGAGCTGGATGATGTGTGACAAAGCAAACCAGGAGGGCTGCTATTCCAGTAAGGCTGTGGGCAAAGTTCAACACTTGTGGAGTCCCTCCCTCTCCTCCATGTCACTGCTCCTGGCTGATCAAAAGCCAGTGTAACATGTCAAAGAGTAAAATTCAGCCTCATGCTGAAGTTAATAAACCAGGGCATCTTATGCAAGACACATGAGCTAACCCTGTCCCACTGCTCGATACCAGGAAGGTCTCCACTGTGTTCAACTTCTGCAACTGCTTTAAAACTGTCACATCCCAAGGGACCAATGGAAAAAAAAAAATGCCATGGGATTTATTTGCTTTGGATCTAGTTCAAGTCAAAACCACTAAGATCGTCCATAACCAACTTTTGATCAGAGCTGATCAAATCCAGGGACAGTCAGACTTGGGGGAGGTCCTTGGGAGAGGCATGGAGCAGCCTGAATAGAGTGCAACAGCTGCAAAAATTGGGCCAGAAATATAGAAAATATACCATATGACAAATGTTTGAAAATGGGTGGGTTTGTACAGCCTAGAAAACGCAAAGAGGGCACAGTCTAACAGTCCACAAACCCATGAATGAGAAGAGAGAGGTTCTAGACCTCTGTGGGAAGGAGAAAGAGTCTTGCCCTTAGCTGCGCCAAAGGTGGATGCTGTTAGACTTTGGAAAACTGTTCAAAGTGAAGACAGGGGAGCACTGGAAGAGGCTGCTGATGGAGTTTAGGGTACTTCCATCATTAGGGAGTTTTAAGAAGAGTTTGACGTGTATGTGCCAGGAATGGATTAGGTCTGTTCAAGTCCTGGTTGAGGAGGACAAATCAATACCTTTTCAAGGTCCCTTCCTACTCTGTCTTACAGCATTTGATAATTCAAGCATATGTAAAATTCACTGGATACACTTCCCCAGACACACTTACAATTCAGTTTAACCACAACCTCTCCTCTTCAGAGAAAGTCTTAGCCAAAATCTTACAGAAAAAGCATCGTGCAGTTAGGTCACTTTGGACTCCAACTCACCTTGATGCGCTAAAGATGGATTCATAAATCAAAGTGCAGATGAGCAGATTTCTTATCCTGGTAAATCAAACATGGACATGCTGATATCTAGGGGTCCAGGAAGGCCTAGGAGGCTTCGGGACCAGGAGTACAATGTGGACCTGGCTCCATATCTGAACTGCCCCCAGTCCCAAGATGTTTACATGTAAGCTGTTGGTTGGGGGTCAGCCTGCAACTTTCCCATGTCGGCAGCTATTGTGAAGCACCGCATGAGGGTTTTCCTTGTGCTGGGAAGCCTTTCAGGGATCTTTATCTAAATAAGGACAAAGATCATGTGCAGTGCCAGCACTGCCCCACTGGAGTCAAAAGGCATCTTTGTTCAAACACCAATGGCTCAAGGCCCGAAGATGAGCAGCTCTGGCCCAGGAGTAGGACCCAGGAGGCAACTGCTTGTTCCTGCCAACCAGCAACATGGCTGTTTATCCAAAGGAACAGCACTCTGTGTGAACGATGATAGGTTTATTTTACAGTCAGCGTCACAAATTATGGCACTTTTCCATCTATTGTCCTATATGTTAAGTAAACATCATAAACTATTCTGTGCTATGTGCTTCTGAAAATCATAACATGAGAGTTTTACCATCAGTGAACAATGAAAGAGCAAACAGGGAAGCCAAAACATATACGTCTGCTTTGTTTTCCATACGGTGGAGTAGTGTATAACTTGGTTTCTCCTGTCATGTCTTTTATGGTGCTTTTTTTTTTAAAGCTACTATGTCATGTTACATGCCTCCATTCATAAAATTAAATTCCATGGGGCAGGAAATAATTCCCTTTTTCATGATCATGTCATCTGAACCCATGCTGCAGGCAACAGGGCGAAATTACTACTCCTGATACACATTTAAGGAGTTTCTTCTGCTGCACGGATCCCACATCAATAAGGAATTCTGCATATGCAGCAAGGCACAAACCCAGTGGGTAGGCTGAAATTATTTTTGTGTGTGCATGTGTGTGGTTTGGTTTAATTTAAAGATGTGCAGATAGAGTTTTCACTCAGCGCGCGGTATTCATTAGTGCAAGGCAGCAAACTTGCCTGGAGATCTGAAGGCCCCAGAAATCAAACTGTGGGTGGGTAGTGATTGGAAAGGTTTAGAGGGTGATGATTTGATAATTTCCCTAGTCCAGAAGCTTCCAGAGAACACACACATAGAAAGTCTGGTTTAGGGCTGCCCCATATCCCAACTGCCCTGCTAGAGGTATTGCAGGACAAGACACTGGTCCATACGGACATACTGGTGCAGGATTAACCTACCTGAGGGTATCCCAGACAGGGATATCTGCAGACAGACCTAGGTAATGTTTGGCCCATGGGCTATGGAGATCCCACAGCTGGCTACTGAAAACTTGAGAAATAGCTCTTAAATACACAACAGCAGTTTCAAAACAAGGGGATGAAAGACCATTATCATCGCCTAGATGATAATGCATTTCCTTCTGGGTTTGCCTTGATAAATGTGTTATGCTCAGATCCTGCTTGGACAAAACTGGCAGCCCAGGTGGGACCGGGAGGTTCACCACCATGGGTTCCCCATCATGGCACTGAAACATCCCTGGCAGGGCTGCTGTGCTGATGCAAAGACAACTGAATAACCTTGTGCAAGGGAGAGCTGGCAGGCACTGATGCAGCAGGCACTGTTGGGAGCAAGCAGTGGAGCTAGCAGCACCCCACTGTGTCCCATAGAGGATGGATGGGAATCTTCTCTCATCTCCTGCCTCCAAACCATCCCCAAAGCTTAATCTGCTCAACCTCCACCTGACCTGCCTGAGTTTATGGCTCAAAGCCATGTTTTACTCTTCTTGCATAGGATGTGCACAGCACATAGGGATTTCAAAGACATCCTGTCACAATCCAGGCTGAAGGTGCATGAACTCAAAATTCATCCTGATACAAAGAATTCCTTCAGGAGAGACAAAGTGTCCCTAATTTTTTTATATGTATATTTATTTATA
>NW_009914516.1:0-995 GCF_000696875.1 Nestor notabilis
TATACAGCAGGTCAGACTAAACAATCCCAGGAGCCACATCCACTGAATTCATAAATCTCTGCTAGTAATCAACAGCAAGCAGAAGGCTTCAGGATCTTCCTCAATTTAATTAGTCGCACTGATATTTGGGCATGAAGTAGTGGGAGGATAAGCACATAAATGACAAATCCAAGTGATGAAATTTCTCCTCAAGTGTGACACGGTGAAGCTCGTCACAGTGGGGTCCTGAGTAAGGGAGGATAAGGATGTCTGCATGACGCTGTATTGTGGTGGTTGGGAGTGGAAGTATGTGCTTTCCTGCAGAAAAGCTGCAGTTCTGCAAGGGCTCCTCACCACCAACTCCCTCTCCCTGCACAGGAGGAGCTGTCCAATGTCAACCTCTCCAAGTTCCGCAAGATCCAGCACGAGCTGGAGGAAGCTGCGGCGTTGCAGAGTTTCAGGTCAACAAGCTCCGAGCCAAGAGCCGGGAGTTTCATGGCAAGAAGATAGAAGAGGAAGAGTGAGGCTGTCATGAGACAGCAAAGTGACTGGGGCTGCACAAAATGTGAACCTCTAGGTCACTTTCTCCCATACTTAGTCTTTGCAACCATGCCAATGTGTTACTGTTTAGAGATTAAAGAACACAGATTCCATTACATATAGACCATGAGCAATTTTTATTTCAGCTGGAGAGGATATGAAATGCAGTTTCCCAAGTCTACCTGACTAGAGCTCATACAATGTCTTCATTACTTGGATTAGACGTACACCTGGGCAAGCACAAGCCTCATGAAGAGAAACGTGTGTCCCCAGGTGCCTTTAGTTATGTGAGCAGGTAATCTCCCCCGGACAAGGGCATGCAAGCACTGTTAGAGAATCCTGAAAAGATGGCTGCTGGCTATCTGGTGGCACATTGCGATCATTTCTTCATTTCTGTCTGATTTCCTTTCCTGTTCTTACCAAAGAGGCCTGATCACTTCCTCATCTGCCCTGTAGCAGGAGTCCTCCAGTTGCTT
>NW_009914517.1:0-5384 GCF_000696875.1 Nestor notabilis
GTGACGCTGCGTGTGCCTCGGCAGGTCTGAGCTTCCACCCCAAGCGGCCCTGGATCCTCACCAGCCTTCACAATGGTGTCATCCAGCTGTGGGACTATCGCATGTGCACCCTCATCGACAAGTTCGACGAGCACGATGGTGAGAGGGCAGCGCTTGGGACCCCAGTTTGGGGTGAACGGGGATGGGAGGGGGGGCTCTGCTGGGGTGTTCCTGAGGCCTCTTGTTTGGCTTCAGAACCTCGCAGTTTTAGCCTGTGCTGCTTCGTGGCCAGTACATTGGTGCTGAATGTGGCTGGGACTCGTGAATGGGGGTCGTAATTTTGTTTCTGATATGAAAATGAAGTGGTAGATGCTGCTCATGAAGGAGCAAGGTCTTTTGTGATGGGATGCTGCAGGCAAAGGTGGAAGGGAACTGGGTTTAGGCAAAGGTGGAAGGGAACTGGGTTTAGGCAAAGGTGGAAGGGAACTGGGTTTAGGCAAAGGTGGAAGGGAATGGGTTTGGGAACAGGATCTCTGGCTCTTGTCAGCCGTCTCGCGGTGTTCAACCTGCTCTTCCTCTTTGTAGGCCCTGTTCGAGGTATTGATTTCCACAAGCAGCAGCCTCTCTTTGTTTCTGGAGGTGATGATTACAAAATAAAGGTAAAACTTTACCCTTGGAGCTCTTGTTTTCTAAAAGGCATCATCCAGGGAAGGGAATGTGCAAAAAAACAGGTTAAAAGAGGAGAAGGAGCATGTCTGGGAGGGAAAGAGCGTTTGGGGATTGTGATTTTTCTGTTGCAAGGATATTTGCCCGCTGCAGTGCTGTAGTTTTCCATATTAAAATGGGTTTCTAATGCAGAGAGAGGTTTATAGGTGGACCAAAACATGAGAATACACCTGAAATCTAGCAGGCAGTGGCATGAATCATCATTGTTCTGCTTCTGTGCAATGCAGGTCTGGAACTACAAACTGCGCCGCTGTCTCTTCACCCTGTTGGGCCACTTGGATTATATTCGCACGACCTTCTTCCACCACGTAAGCTCTGCTCATGCCTTCCCCAGCAGTGCGTGCCTGCTGCTCCCTCTGTGGGCAAAGAGAATCTCTCTTTGCTCCCCAGAGTGGGAATCTTTGTCTTAGAATCATAGAATCACAGCCTGGTTTATGTTGGAAGGGACTTTAAAGCTCATTTAGAGCAATGGGCAGGGACACCTTCCACTAGAGCAGGTTGCTCCAAGCCCCTGTGTCCAACCTGGCCTTGGACACTGCCAGGGATGGGGCAGCCACAGCTTCTCTGGGCACCCTGTGCCAGCACCTCAGCACCCTCACAGGGAAGAGCTTCTGCCTCAGAGCTCATCTCAATTTCCCCTCTGTCAGTTTAAAGCCATTCCCCTTGTCGTGTCCCAGCATCCCTTGTAAATCATGCTGGATTTGCTTGTACAAGTCTGCAGATGTGGTGGCCTTCTGTAGAGGTGCAAGAGGCATAAATGCTGCTTCCAAAATCTTAAGTAAGATTTAGAAAGGTTCATTCATGGGGACAGTTGGAAAATACCATCTGGGGAGAGAATATCTGGCATGTATATTACTTCATACACAGAATACTTATTCTTTTTAGGAATATCCCTGGATCTTGAGTGCTTCTGATGACCAGACCATTCGGGTTTGGAACTGGCAGTCCAGAACTTGTGTTTGGTAAAATGAATGGTTGCTTTAAAAAATAACTGCATGGTTTGGGGATGAGCTGTCTTCATCTGTTGTTTCCAAACTTAGTTGAAGAAATAGAACTGACAATGAGAACTGAGCAGCTCTAAATGTTTTGTTTATAGTCTTTTACTCTTTTGTTCTGATGCCACTAGAGTTTTTTCATAAATTCATGTTATTTGGTTGAAAACATTTTTGAGGTTAAAATACTGTGTGTCAGTGCTGAAGCCTGTGAAGTTATTGCTACCAGAAAGTCAAAACTTGAATGCTGTCTGTAGAAACAGACACACTCAGTGTTCTGTCATGCTAAGTCTTGAAGAGCAGCATTTAGCAATCCCATATTCCTCATTATTCTTCCCAAGACTGAGCTTATTGCTGTCGGTGCAAGCTGGAATGTGTATTAATATGTTCTAAGTGGAATTTTCTCTCCTCTTTGTTGTAGTGTGCTGACGGGACACAACCACTATGTGATGTGTGCCCAGTTTCACCCCTCTGAGGACCTGGTGGTGTCGGCCAGCTTGGACCAGACCGTGCGCGTGTGGGATATTTCTGGTGAGCTGCCCAGGCCAAGGGGTTTCCCAGTGGCACAGCCAGGGTGGAGTGGTTCAGATCTGGGAGCAGGAAGAGGGTCCTCTTCACTGCAGGAGGCTGAGGCAAAACAGTAATTCTCTGTGACAGGAACCTGTTCCCCTCAGCTTCCATGAAGTTGTAGGATGTTGGCTGGAAGGGACCTCTGGGTGACATCTACTCCACCTTTTAGGTTGATGTGAGTCTTCTGTTGCCATAGATGAGGTGAGCTGCAGCTTTGTGCAGCCAAGAAACCCTCTGAAGATGGAGATTCTACAGCCTGATCTCCCACTCTGATTTTATAGCCAGCAGATACTGCTGTCAGGAGGAATGGAGTCCCTGCCCATGGCAGGGGGCTTGGAACTAGATGATCTGAAGGTCCTTTCCAACCCTAACTATTCTATGATTGTCAACTTATCAGCTTTGCAGATCTGCCAGACTTAGGAGGATTTTAGACATGTCTGGATTGCTTTTATCCCCTTGTAAAAATCTTGGAGGCAGCAATAAGTCATTTACTCAGAAAGATAAAAAAGCTGCTGGATTGCAAAAGGCGTTGCGTTTTTTCGGCAGCTTAGCTGTGGATGGTAGCAGGAAGATAATATTATTAGGAATGAAGTGTGATCCCTAAATGAAAAGCTAGAAATAAAGAAAATACTAGATGGAGGTACGGGGCTGGTGGTGCTATAGAGTCATAGAATCACAGACTGGTTTGGGTTGGAAAGGACCTTGGGGACCATCCAGTTCCAATCCCCTGCCACAGGCAGGGACACCTTCCACTAGACCAGGTTGCTCCAAGTCCCGTCCAATCTGACCATGACATAAACCATTCCAGAGACAGACTTTTCTCTGTCTCTTTCCATTGCAGTTTTGTTTGGCCACCCTGTGGGACTGGTGGGACTGGCTCAGCCATGGGCAGCTGTGTCAACAAGCAGGGGCTGGGGACAGGATATCCTGGTTATTTAAAACCTGTCCCCCTCTCTGTACTGCCAGCATGGGGAGCTTAACAACTATCCCAGCAGCAAGCTTTGCTGCTGCATTCTCCCACTAAACCCTCTCTCTCAGCAGAGTTCCAGCTGCCAAATTGGTTTGGAGTTAGTACAGACCTCTTTTCCTTTTCCCCCAACCTCAGCTGATATGTGATGAGGGGTTTTAGAGACATGCTGAGTTATTGACTCAGCTGTGGCTCCAGTCAGACACGACACTCTGAGAATACCAGTGGGTGAAAAAGCCTACAGAGACATGAGAAATGGATTCAAAAGACAATTCCACTCCCCAGTTTTTCCCCCAAATGACTTCTGTCCTTGCAGGATTCTGTTCTGGCTCTAGCAGTCTCCTGGGAAGGATTATATCCCCATTTTGTCTGCTGTCTGTTATGCACTAATCCCAGTCAGGGCATTTGTCCTGACTCCATGACTCCATCATTTGGTATTGAGCTTTAGCTTTAACTCCATTTCAGAGTGTTGCTGTTAACTTGCAGCTTCTGCTGACATCAATGGGAACGTTTTGGAGCAGATTTGGGTTATGGGTTTGGTTTTGAGTGTTACGTGTCCAGCCTTTTCCCTCTGCACTGCCTATTTTGACTCTTCATTTCCCTACTATGTTCTGCTGGGTTTTGATGCAGGGTAGCAGGTACAGGTCTGTTTTAACCTGTATGACTTAGTTGTCCTCAGAATCAGGAACAGGCTTTGTTTCGTGGAGTTTTAGCTCCTGAAAATGTCTTGTATCATAGAATCCCAGACTGGGTTGGGAGGGACCTTAAAGCTCATCGAGTTCCAACCCCCTGCCACAGGCAGGGACACCTTCCACTAGAGCAGGTTACTCCAAGCCCCTGTGTCCAACCTGGCCTTGAACACTGCCAGGGATGGGGCAGCCGCAGCTTCTCCTGGATGTTTCTCTCCCTCTTTCAAGTTCCCTGTTTCCACCTCAAGATGTGTGTAAACAGCATAGGAGAATGCTCAACTTGTTAAATTAGAAACATTATCTTGATAATACAATTTTTGCTTCTTTCACGTCTGTTTCTCCTTCCTCTTTGTTCCACAAGGCCTAAGGAAGAAGAACCTGTCCCCTGGAGCTGTGGAATCAGATGTCAGGGGAATAACAGGAGTGGACTTGTTTGGGACAACAGATGCAGTTGTGAAGCATGTTCTTGAGGTACAGTGTCAATGTGTGTGAGCACTACAGCCCCTTCAGATTCATTTAATGAAATCTCAATGACACAAATAGTCCTCTAAAAGCCCAGAAAAACAACAGGAGAGAAAAGGGTTGAGAGAACTGGCTCAGCTCTGGAATTCCACGGTCTTGTGGATTATGGTGTTAACTTTCTCTGAGTTTCAAAGCTGAAATCTGGATGTTTGCACTGTAGCCAAACAGATCCAATACTCCCTGTACAGCCAAAAGCTCAGTTCAATAGCAGCTGTTATTACCTTGTGTTACTGGAAGCAACAGAGGAGATGATGGTAAAGCCAGCCTTCCGTGGTGGCTTGTTTAAGCTGGGAAGTGATGCTGCTCTGCTGCTGAGCTTCAGTTTTGCTCTGCTGGTGAAGAATGGTATCTGCAAAGCTTATTACTGCGGGCATCTATAATGTTCCTGTCTATAAGCACTCACTGTGAGCAGCATGGTGTATAAAACCAGTGCAAGCTGTGTCTTGGCAAGCCTGTCTGCAGTCTTTGTTGCTTTGTCTTTTCTTTACTCCTGTTCAATCACCAAATTGCTACAAGTGAGTGTTCTTGCCTGTAGGGCCATGACCGTGGGGTGAACTGGGCTGCCTTCCACCCTACAATGCCACTCATTGTGTCAGGAGCTGATGATCGGCAAGTGAAGATCTGGAGGATGAATGGTAAGAGGATCCTATGAAGACAGAGAGAGAGTTGGGGTTGTTCAGCCTGGAGAAGAGAAGGCTCCAGGGAGACCTTAGAGCAGCTCCACTGCCTAAAGGGGCTACAAGAAACCTGGAGAGGGGCTTTGGACAAGGGATGGAGGGACAGGACAAGGGGAATGGCTTTAACCTGCCAGAGGGGAGACTGAGATGAGCTCTGAGGCAGAATCTCTTCCCTGTGAGGGTGCTGAGGCGCTGGCACAGGGTGCCCAGAGAAGCTGTGGCTGCCCCATCCCTGGCAGTGTTCAAGGCCAGGTTGGACACA
>NW_009914517.1:5415-22410 GCF_000696875.1 Nestor notabilis
GTTCTAGGGGAGGGTGTCCCTGCCTGTGGCAGGGGTTGGAGCTGGAGGAGCTTTAAGGTCCCTTCCAACACAAACCATTCTCTGATTCTCCAGGGGGAGTCCACTGGGAGAATGGGTTAAGAGTTGAAATTTATGTTTGAAGTAGGCTGAACCTGGAGGTAGTTTGCACTTTGCAGACATGTCTGTGTGATAGAGTGGTAAATAATCCTAAGCAGCATTGGCTTTTGCAATTTGAGGAGAGCTCTAGCAAACACTTCAAGCTTCTTTTGCTTTTTACCCAGTGCTGTGCAGAAGCTTGTAGGAGTAGAAAAACTTGACTCTGATGTGGTTTTTATTATGGATGGATGAAGAAAGGGGGACAATTCATGAGCTAGAAGGCCTCCACCAGGAACGACTGAACTTTTATTAGCTCAATCCAGCTAAACACAAGTCTTAGCACCTCTTTAGTAACCTGGCTGATCTGTTTCTCTTAGGTGAGCTGTGCTAGTTACAGAGAGATCTTAAACATAAATTGCAGAGAATGGAGTAGTGACTGGTGGGTGATGCAGTTCACTCTGTAATAAAGTGCTTTCTGTGCTTCAGCAGAGCTTTACCTGTTAAAGTGTTGTTTTCCTCATTCTTTTCCACTTCTGGGTAGAATCAAAGGCCTGGGAGGTTGACACTTGCCGGGGGCATTACAACAACGTCTCATGCGCTGTCTTTCACCCGCGGCAGGAGCTAATCCTCAGCAATTCCGAAGACAAGAGCATCCGTGTCTGGGATATGTCTAAACGGTTTGTGCTTGTCAGTCTTCTTATGGAAGTTTATACATGTGTGAAAGACCTGCTGTTACTCTTAGAGAAGCGGAACACCAGCAATTCTTTAGTCATCAGTGCCTGTGTTTGATAATTCCTGAGTGACAAGTCATATTTGGCACATCTTCTGTCCCTCTGAGACCCATGTTATAAGCAAGGCTTGTAATTGTCTGAAAGAAAGGAAAAGGCTGACTTGTCCAGTGATACTGCTTCTAAAATATGGTAAATGAGAACATCTTGCTTGAGAGAAGGCTTTGAATAGAGCATTTTGAGCTCTCAGTGGTTTCCTTGTGCTGTGACTGCTCAAGGTGGGTCTCTGGCAAGAGATGTTGCCAATATCATGAATCCCTGGTTAGTTTCTCACTATGGCAAAGTTTAGGATGTTCCTTTTGGGAACTGAAGTCTACACTGAGGTTTTCATTTTGTTTCTATTCCTTATCTCTTCTGTTGCACATTTAGCACGGGTGTTCAGACATTCCGGCGTGATCATGATCGGTTTTGGGTGTTGGCTGCTCATCCCAACCTCAACCTCTTTGCTGCAGGTAAAAAAAGCTCCTACTCCATGTGTGATGAGTTGCTGTGAAGACAAAATGTATTCCATATAGGAAATCCATACGGGGTTTGCTTTCCTTTAGCACACTTTGCAGAACATGCTGACTTGTGGATGCTTTTATTAAATGTATCTTAGAGAAAAGATCCTTATTTAATGGAACACAATCCTTGTATCAGCTGTAGATCAAAGCTGGAACAAGATTGCCTCTGCATTACCTAGTTGTATGTTCTAAGGCCAAGAAGGGATGGGACAGGTCGTAGGGGAACCCACACTGGACTCCTAACACTTAAAGAAATGTGTGACAGTGAGGCAGTGTGTTCTAGAAGAGTGTTAGCTTGTAGATTTATGAGGAAACCTATGGGCAGGAGCTGGGCCATTAGGAAAGAAGTGGAATCATCTAATTCAGTCAGGCTGAAGAGTAGCAAAGGTGGCTGGTGGTCACTGGTCATGGTATTGATTGGCTCTTTTGTGGTTTGAAGGGCTTGGTGGTGAAATCTTCACCATGAGAAAACCCACGGGGTTCAGTTCACATGTTTGAATCCTCATGTGCCTTTTCCAGGCCATGATGGTGGTATGATTGTGTTCAAACTGGAGCGTGAGAGACCTGCTTATGCTGTGCATGGGAACATGCTGTATTATGTGAAGGACCGTTTCCTCCGCCAGCTTGATTTCAACAGCTCGAAAGATGTTGCTGTCATGCAGCTGAGAAGGTAGGAGATGGGCACTCATCATATTATGAGAGGTGTTACCAGTATCCTGAATCCCTGATTAGTTTCTTGCTTACACACAGGTGATACAGTTCTATGCACATACCTCAGTTTCTACTGACTTTTCTGTCACATGAACTTACCAAGCCTACAAGAATTTTTTTAAGTCAATTTTTAGGTGTCCATAGATCTATATTTCTAATTAATTTCAAGTATCAAACTGAAATGCCAACTCTTTCATTTATGGAACTCTGATACTCTTACAGTGTTTCCAAGTGGTTTTGACTCAAGCAAAACTTTGCTGGTACTCAATGTATTTCAGAAGATTTTCACCTTTATGTCTTTATATCTTTATAGTGTTTATTAGAAGGTGGCTCTGAAATAGCCTTTGTCCACTCTAACCTCTTTTCCTCATGACTCTCCTTCAGTGGTTCCAAGTTCCCTGTGTTCAACATGTCATACAACCCTGCTGAGAATGCTGTCCTCCTCTGCACAGTAAGCCAGTTCTGCTGCATGATGTGCTGGAGAACTTGCCATGAGGCTCTGAGTGTTGGTTCTGTGAAATCCTATCTCCAAATGGCTTTTTCCCCCTCTCTCTGCAGAGAGCCAGCAACTTGGAGAACAGTACTTATGACCTCTACACCATTCCCAAGGATGCTGACTCACAGAATCCTGATGGTAGGCATTTCTTCTTTCCCATTAATCCTTGTGTGGGTTTATTATTGTGTAGCTGTCCCCTCCTCTGCTCTCCAACTGTGTGTATGTGTGTTCTGTATAAAAAGAGCTTCGTTTCTCTCAGCCTCTCTTGTTGGACTCTTCCTCTGTGTTGCCTAATGCCCCTGCGGCACGCATCATTTGGCAGGCTTCCTGCTCACTATATCACACCACACTGACTTGAAAAATTCATGTTCATCCCAAACTTTTACTGCTCCAAATATATATTTTATAATTTGGTTATTAGGAACTTTGCTTTCCCCCTTTCCACACAGCAGGCAGCCTTCCTGGCTTGTCAACAGAGATGGATTTTAACCAGATATGGTTTGTTCTAAGAGGCTTTATACTCTGAAAAGTGGCTGTAAAAATGACAGTGCCAGGCTGCCAGTAGTCAGTTCTTCCTCTCGGCAAATTCCACATCAGTTTTGTGCAATTTACAAGTCAAAACATGATTTAGAGGGGAAAAACAAGTAATTCTTTCTCCTAACTATGAATTCCTTTTGGGATCTGAAACTCCAGCTGGTTCCTCATGCCTCTGTCGTCACGGCAGTAAAGATTTTGAGATGAGGGGGAGTGATGAATGAGTTAGATGGGAGTCCAGCTCTCTTATTCATGGATTTATGGATTTCTGCAGGTCTGAGGAAGGGAGGATTTCTTTGCTGAGCACAGTCAGAAGGTGTATTTGGAAAGAGAAGTAGCAAGTGAGCTTTTTAGTAACTTACTCTAGATTAAATACTACTAAATAGTTTTCAAATACTTAGTTTGATTGACACTTGTCTGGGGACACCCAGCTTGTGACCCTCTAAATGAGGAGAGGGCATATTCTTCTTCCAGAAGAAGGCCTCATGAAAACCATCTACTTTTAGTGCATTTTCAAGAATAGCATAAAATTCTACTGGTTGGTAAGTATTTTCTCCAACAAGCTGCTATTAAGCAACCTTCTGATGATCTCCTGGGATGACAATGCAGGTATATAACATGTGCTTGGAGCTGTCATCCTTATGTCCTTCAGCTTCTTTACCTGACTGGGAAGCTAAGCTTTCTTACCACACTCTAATAGTCTTTTGGGTAATATATTTCAATCATTTTCTGCCTGATCTATGGTCAGTGTCAAAGACTTAAAGCCAGTGAAAGGGTTGACTTGTGGAGATTCAGAAAACCAGGTGAAGTTGCCATCAGAAAGCCCTCAGGGGAGCTGGGAACTGAATGCAGATAAGTCTTTCTTGGGTAGGGTCATAGATGAGGACTGAAGGGTGAAGCAGTCAGGTTTAAGCCACCATTTGTTAGGATGTAGATTGGCCACAAATGGCACTGTCTTGGTGAAACAGCACTTGGTCTAGTGTGTGTGTCCCCAAAAACACTTGTGGGGAGCAGTGACAAAAGGGGCTGGGAACTAAAGAGAATTTTTTTACCACACCAGCAGCTTTTTCACTTCATTTCTCTGTTCCCTCTCACTGCAAAAAGCCTTCTTCCCATCTGAAGCACATCCCTCAGCACTGTTCATTGGGGCTGTCTGACATGCAGAGAGCTGTGTTTGTATTAGCATTTGAAAGCGGGGAGCACAGCTGCGTGCTGGGGAGAGCTCAGCCTTTCTCCTCCAGCTTGTTATAGATCAGTTTGCAGAGGGGGGAGAGAGGAAAAGGGGGGGAGATGCTTCCATTGAAGCTGGGACTCTCGCTGCTTGCTTCGTTTGGCCATGAAGGCTCTGCTCGTTAGTGTGACAGACGGTGCTGTCACCCAGTGCAGCGCCAAGCAGCTCCTTGTGCCTTGGCTGGAGGGAAGGACTGGCACCGTCCACGCCGAGATCAGAAAGGACATCGGGGAAGGGGAGGTGGGAAATGAGTCTTGTGAATAGCCTCAGGTTAAATAGGAATTAGTAGGAAGCAGCTACAACAGCCAAGGTGGGCTCAAACAAGAGTGACTAATTTGTTGCTGTAAGAGCCTGCCAGAGGTTTTATTCACTGCTTGTGTTTTGCTCTTCCCCAGCCCCTGAAGGGAAGCGTTCCTCTGGGCTAACAGCTGTGTGGGTAGCTCGGAACCGCTTTGCAGTCCTGGATCGCATGCACTCGGTAAGGGGACACACTTAATAGGGTCACCTCTTTAACAGGGTGTCATTTGGAAGCTTGCAGATGGAAAGGGCGGAGGTTGGATTCATGGAATTACTGGAGATCCAAGTAGACTGGCAAAGCATTGTCAGCAGAGTGTGGGCTGCAGCCATACACAAAGAAATATCACACAGTGGAAATTGAATGGGTTGAAATAGGATTTAACTTCTTTGATAGTAAATCATAGCTGAGTTGCTAGAAGCCTGCTACAGCAAGGCTCGGGAGTGAAAGCTGATCACAACAGGACTGTGAAGCCACCCAAGTCACTTCCATAGCGTGAAAGTAATGGGAAATAGTGAAAACAGGTTAGATTTTAATTGAGTTCTTTGTTCTCACTTGTGGAGTACAACAGGAGAAAGAAGGGAGAAAGACAGTTGTGGACAGTTTTCCTTGCTTGAATTCACTTGATGTGAAGAGGAAGAAAAGTCTTGCTCTTTGCCCCATGCAGGATATGTCTTTGCTTTTTTTTTTCTTAATAGTGTTTCTGGTTTAGTAAATTCAAGCTTATTTCATGCCTGTTGTGTTACTCCTCTCTGCCTTCCCACCTCCACTTGCTGTTTATCCCCTTTCAGCTTCTTTCCTTTTATTATCTACACTGTTTCTCTCACTTTTCCCTACTGTTTGCTTTGTTCCTATTGTAGAGAGGGTTTGCAAACCTTATCAGCCAGTTAGTAGTGACAGGGAGGGGGGAAAGCTGGAAAGGAAGGACACACTGTGTCTGCACCCTGGGTTGGCTTTTATAACAGGATAAAGTCTGATCCTGCTTCAAGAAAGGCTTATTTTGGCCTCTCGTCACTGAGGTTTGTCCATACAAAAACTAAAACAATCTTAAATTTCTTTGTAGAATCTACCTAACTGTCCTGTGCTGTTACGTTTCCTCTCCTCAACTGACAGATCCTCATCAAAAACCTGAAGAACGAGATCACGAAGAAGGTGCAGGTGCCGAACTGTGATGAGATTTTCTATGCTGGCACAGGGAACCTGTTACTAAGAGATGCAGACTCCATCACCCTCTTTGACGTGCAGCAGAAGCGGTGAGTTCTGGTCTGCTGGGAGAAGGTTTAATATTGTCATCCTGCTGGCATGTGCCCTCTGGGGACAAGTAATAGCTATTAATGCACTCCAGAACTTAGCATCAGCTGCAGGCTGTGTCAGACTGATCCAAACCACGGCTAACAACTGTTACAAAGAGCAGAATGTAAACACAGCCAAGGTGCAATTTATGCTGCAGGCATCGTGCCATTGATCACAGGGAGATGTGTGCCATACCCTTGTAAAGCCTGTGACTGCAGAGTGGGGTGCTATAAAAGAGGAGAGAAATCAAAAAGCCCAAACTCAATCAAGCTCAGCCCGCCTGATGTCTTGTCCCCTAGGTTTTATATCTGCTCATAATGCTCTTTTGGCAGTATGTTTTGTGCTGGTATATGTGTTGCTCGCCACAAAGAAACAGGCAAGCAGTTGATGCTTTTGGCCATCTTGTAGGCTTGAGAAGGTTCTGGATTATCTGCAGATAGATACAGTGTATGTTGATTATGTCCAGAATCATCACAGAATCCCGGACTGATTTGGATTGGAAAGGACCTTAAAGCTCATCCAGTTCCAACCCCTGCCACAGGCGGGGGACCCCTTCACCCCACCCGTTTTGTTCTGCAGTTTGCTTCAGCCTGTCTTTGAACACTGCCAGGGATGGGGCAGCCACAGCTTCTCTGGGCACCCTGTGCCAGTGCCCCAGCACCCTCACAGGGATGAACTTCTGCCCAAGAGCTCATCTCAGTCTCCCCTCTGTCAGTTTAAAGCCATTCCCCTTGTCCTGTCCCTACATCTCTCGTCCAAAGCCCCTCTCCAGCTTTCCTGCAGCCCCTTTAGGCACTGGAGCTGCTCTAAGGTCTCCCTGGAGCCTCATTCTCTTATTTGTATGCCTTCGTTTTTTCTAGTATTGTTGGGAAAGTGACAAGTAAATTAAATGCTGTAAATGCTGCTTGGAAATACCTCATTTCTTTCATTCTGTAAATCCATCCCTAAAACCTTCTTTGAAATCCAGGATTTGAAGTTAGTCATCCGTCAAACATATTTGTTATTGCACAGGTATGGAGAGAGGTTGGTTTTGCTGAACTGGAGTGCAGAGACGCTCAGTCCTGCCTTATGATTTTATAGCACTAGAATGGCACAAAGGGCCTTCAGAGCATCTGCAAATTGGGTTCAGGTTGTTGGACACTGGTAGTTCTCAGAGAGAGAACCTGGCTGTGGAGGTTGTCCAACTCTCTGATGTCAGTGCTATCCTTTCCCAGAACTTTGGCCTCTGTGAAGATCTCCAAGGTGAAGTACGTCATTTGGTCGGCTGACATGTCCCATGTGGCTCTGCTGGCTAAGCATGGTAAGTGGCAGGGGGGTGCAGTGTTTTATGTGGACCCTGGTGCACTAGCTCCTTCCTTGGCTGGGAGCAGAGTCCCTGCTAGAGGAACCGTTCCGTGCAGCAACGATGCAGCTGAAGACATTCACAGCATGGGCTTTGCCACCTTGTCTTCTGTAAGCTTGTAAAACAGAGGGCTTCTTGTACTCCTCAAAATGATCCAGCTAATCTCTTCCATGAAACAAAGAGAGATGGTGACAGTTTAGTTTTGGTTGCCATCACCTCTTTGGTGTCTGATACTGAATACAGTTCCTGTTGCTGGGATTATGGAAGAGAGAAATCGTAATTCAGAGGCAGCTGTTTGATAGTAGAGGGTTCCCTAGCCTGTCTTCCTTTGGTTTTCCTCTCCAGCCATCATGATCTGCAACAGAAAGCTGGAGTCACTGTGTAACATCCATGAAAACATCCGTGTCAAGAGTGGTGCCTGGGATGAAAGTGGTGTTTTCATCTACACCACCAGCAATCACATCAAATACGCTGTCACTACAGGGTGAGTCTGGGAGTCCTTGAGCTGACAGGCCTTGTGCAGACGATCAGGGGGGCTTTTTAGCCAACACCAAAGCTGGTGCTTGTGAAAGGGACTTTATTACAGCATAGATGTCCACAAAGGCAGATAATAGAGCCAAGTACTCGTGTTTGGTTGCTTACCCTGTGCACTGTTTTTTTACCGCTGGGCTGGATGCCTGCCCTGTTCATCTGAGTGGGGTTTGCTTTTATAACACAGGCTAAAATAACAGGTAGAGTGTTGAGCCTCCTTTAGGGAGTAGAGAACATAGTTGTACAGCTGGGTTGTGCTGGTGTACACGTCACATGTGTGCTGTGTGCTGGCAATAGGGATCATGGAATTATCCGCACCCTGGACCTGCCGATCTACGTTACCCGAGTGAAGGGGAACAATGTGTACTGCCTGGACAGAGAGTGTCGTCCCAGGGTGCTCACCATTGATCCCACAGAATTCAAATTCAAGCTGGCTTTGATCAACAGAAAGTATGATGAGGTGAGGAGACATGAGGAACACTGTGCTCTTCCTCGACCTACACCTGAGGGTAAAGAGAAGTTGTTGACAGCTTCAATCTCTGCAGGTGCTGCACATGGTGAGGAATGCTAAGCTTGTGGGCCAGTCCATCATTGCCTACCTGCAGAAAAAGGGTTACCCAGAGGTGGCCCTGCACTTTGTCAAGGATGAGAAGACCCGTTTCAGCCTGGCACTGGAGTGTGGTAACATTGAGGTGAGCTGGCAGGTGGTGCTGTGGGAAAGGCATTGTAGAGTCATCCTAGAATCATAGGGTGGTTTGGGTTGGAAGGGACCTTAAAGCTCATCGAGTTCCAAACCCTCTGCCATGGGCAGGGACACCTTCCACATGGTTGTCCTTTGAGGCATCGCTTGCAAACCTTACTTTTTGCTGCAAGGAGGAGGAGTACTGGGAGGAAGAAGTATTAATTGAGGTTGATATTGTTGAGGATGATAGCAGCCTTACTAACATGCTCCAGCTGGGGGCATCATTTAGTGCAGTGATGCTTTCCATCATGGACATTATCAACAGAAGCCTACAAAGAAAACTGCTTTCTGCAAAGCCTTTTTAACCTCTCTCATTAGATTGCTCTGGAAGCAGCCAAAGCTCTGGATGACAAGAATTGCTGGGAGAAACTGGGAGAAGTGGCATTGCTGCAGGGAAACCACCAGATTGTGGAGATGTGCTACCAGCGCACCAAGAACTTCGACAGGCTCTCCTTCCTCTATCTCATCACTGGCAATCTGGAGAAGCTTCGCAAGATGATGAAGATAGGTGAGTGCCAGGGTGGTGGCAAAGAAGAATGAAATAAGAGGATCTGAGTGTCATTCCCAGAGGGAATCACAGAATAATGAGCAGTATCACAGTGGAAGCCAAGAACAGCAAAGCTATCATGACTTCTTTTCCTTCTGGTTCAGCTGAGATCCGTAAAGATATGAGTGGCCACTACCAGAATGCCCTGTATCTAGGAGACGTGGCAGAGAGAGTGAGGATCCTGAAGAACTGCGGGCAGAGTGAGTAATATCAGACTAACATACGTCCCTGTTGCCTGGGGAGAAGCTGTGGAGAGGTTGTTGGGATGAAGTCATTTTTGGAGGCAGATAATCCTTTACCTGAGAAACTGAATCGGGTGAGCAGAAAGTAACCCAAGAGCTCAAATACCATTGAGGAGACCTGAATCAACTGTAGAGCATATTCAAATCGTAAGTTGTTGCCTGCACACAATGAACCTAAAGTCCTAAACCCAGTGTCACACCCTAAAGGTGTGATTCTACACCTTGGTATGTTGCTAATCCTTCCTTTGCGAGAGTCTGGCCATGCATGGTGGTATGGGGAGTTTTCTTTTGGCAGTGAAGAACATGCACTCATGTCTTATCTCATTGCAGAGTCCTTGGCCTATCTCACAGCTGCAACTCATGGTTTGGATGAGGAAGCTGAAAGCCTGAAGGAAACATTTGATCCTGAGAAGGAAACGGTTAGCAACCTCACTAATGCTTCCTACTTCATTGCAAGAGCTCTAGGGTTTGGAAAGGTGACAGTAATCTGGTGTTAGTGTGAGTGGCCAGGCAGCTTCTTTCTGGGAGGGAGGAGCTATCTCCATTCCAGTCACTGCTTATCAGGCTTGAGACCATCTGTGCTGCTTGGAAGCAGGTAGGGCAAAGAATGGGATTTCCCTTATGTGGCCTTTGACTGTTTTCTGTACCTCTCTGCTCAGATTCCAGACATTGATCACAATGCAAAGCTGCTGCAGCCTCCTGCTCCTGTCATGCCTCTGGATACCAACTGGCCATTGCTGACTGTCTCCAAGGGGTTCTTTGAAGGAACAATTGCTAGCAAAGGTATTGCTTTGGACTTGGGAGGTAGCGTTAAGCTGGACTATGCACAATGGAGTTATTTGTCTCCGTGGCTCCTCAGCTGTTGCTGTTAACCTCAGATTTGTTGTGTGCTGCTAGCAGAGGTGGGAATCCAGCATGGCATTTACACCATCTTTGGCAAATCTCTCAAATCTCTGCCCTTTTAGCACAAGATGGGACTTAACAATTGGAGGGGAGGTTGCTGGCCTAACCTAATTCTTTGCTTAACACCTCAGATGAGTAGATGAAGGATCCTGCTCTTTATGTAGGCAAAGGAGGTGCTTTGGCTGCTGATATTGATATCGATACTGTTGGCACTGAAGGCTGGGGAGAAGATGCAGAGCTGCAGCTGGATGAAGGTGGGTGAATCCAAGAGTCCTTCATGCCGAAGTCTAAGTGTGTGCCTGTGTAAGAGGTCTGACTGTTTCTCCCCTGCTCCCTCCAGATGGCTTTGTGGATGCTGGAGAGAGCTTTGGAGAGGAAGCTCTAGGTAAAGGACAAGAAGAAGGAGGTGGATGGGAAGTCGAAGAAGATTTAGATCTTCCCCCTGAACTGGTAGGAGACCAGTGGTAGTTACTTGGGAAGGCAGTGACAGCCTGTGGTGGTGGCATGGGGGGAACGTGCACTGGACTTCCTCAGGGGCTTGGTCACCACAGCTGTGGCCAGCTCTGATTTCATCTGGGTGCTGGAAACTTCCACACTTATCCCTGTTTTGTGTGCTCCCCCAGGATGTTCCTGCTGGTCCAGCAGGAGCTGCAGAGGATGGATTCTTTGTGCCACCCACCAAGGGCACCAGCCCAACTCAGGTAGTGGCACAAGTCTTTGACTGTCTTGCTCAGGAACTTTCTACTTTAGTGCTTCTTTTTGGGGGTTCAGTCCTTGTTACCAGTCACCTGTGAGCACAACACAGGAACTGTGTTAAGGGGAGTTAGGGGTGGTGAGGATAAGGAAGACAAATGCATGCACATACACAGTTCCTCTTGCAATGTTTCCCTTCCATTCATGTAGGTTTGGTGTAACAATTCTCAGCTTCCTGTTGACCACATTCTGGCAGGCTCCTTTGAGACAGCAATGAGAGTAAGTTTCCCCTGGAATGCGTAGGTGAAGTTGCCCCTGGAATGCGGAGGGAAAGGGCTATCCCCATGTATTTTTTGTCTCTGCTCTAGTCTGAAACTTCATTCTGTGTCCTGCTGTGGATCACCTTGTGCATTGTTTATTGTTTTCTCTGGGTATAAAATAAGAGGTGCTGGGAGCCTGAGTGATATCTGTGTGTCCTTTGGACAACTTTTACTTAGCAGATCATTGTGTCTCTTCCAGCTCCTCCATGACCAGGTAGGAGTAACAAACTTTGGACCCTACAAGCAGTTGTTCCTGCAGACCTATGCCCGTGGACGTACAACCTACCAAGCCCTGCCATGTCTCCCTGCCATGTATGGGTACCCACATCGCAACTGGTAAGCATTGGGTTAGCTCCTTTGCTGCGTTCTCTTCCTTGTGCCATAGACCTCTCAGACTTCTTGGTGTTGTAGACAGAAATATCTCCTCCCTCTGTTGGGAAGGGAGGAACCTTCCTGGTTTTGGGATTTAAATAGAGAGCATTCTGTCTTTAGTGGGATTTTTCTGCTGCCTGCTCTTAGATGTAAAGATGTCGAACTGCTTTCATTTTTTGTTTAGAGACTAAGGGGCTTTTCAAGGCCAGGTTGGATGCAGCTTGGAGCAACCTGGGCTAGTGGAAGGTGTCCCTCCCTGTGGCAGGAGGTTGGAACTAGATGAGCTTTTTAAGGTCTCTTCCAACCCAAACCCTTCTGTGATTCTAAAACCAGTGTGAGGCAGTTGGAATGATGAGTTTTCTAGCACTAATACTCTGCCTCCGACACAGCTGCTCTGGGGCATCTAGAGAACCACAGGTGTGTGTTTTACAGTGGTACCTGGAAGCCACTGTAGAAGAAGGAGCCAGACTTCTCAGCCTGCACTAATGCAGAGGGAGCTGGGCATTGTGGGCAGCAGAATCATGGAAGCACAGATGTCGCTTGTGCTAAGCTACTGGCGAAGAAAAGCAGTATGGCCCTAGGTCAAACCATATCTGACAAGTTGCTGTTGAGCTGACAATGTGTGTGTTCCTGCTGGCCTCTGCAGTGGTCCCATTCATACCTCCAACCCCTCTTTGGTGCTCCCAGGAAAGATGCTGGCTTGAAGAATGCCCTCCCTGCTGTTGGACTGAAACTCAATGACCTGATCCAGCGCCTGCAGCTCTGCTACCAGCTCACTACAGCCGGCAAGTTTGAGGATGCCGTGGAGAAGTTCCGCTCCATCTTGCTCAGCGTACCGTTGCTGGTGGTCGACAACAAGCAGGAGATTGCTGAGGTGAGAGGCAGACTCCTCTGTGTGGTGTCTGCATGCCCTTGGGGCAGGAGGCTGGATGCCTGACTCTGTTTCCCTCTCTGGAAGGCCCAGCAGCTCATAGCCATTTGCCGGGAGTATATTGTAGGACTTTCAATGGAGATTGAGCGGAAGAAGCTGCCCAAAGAGACCCTGGAGCAGCAGAAGCGAATCTGTGAGGTACAGAAACTTGGTGACATCCTTCACTAAGAGGCAGATAAGGGTGGGGAGTAACCTTTGGGTTTAAAAAGGCAGTGAGAATCCTGCATTCTGCTCTGTCCTCCTTTAAAGCAGATGTGGCAACGATTACCTGGGAGGGGTTTCTTGCAGCCAGGGTTTGGTAGTGATTGTATCCCTGTTTTCCTTCTTTCACCCCAATGCAGATGGCAGCCTATTTCACCCACTCCAACCTGCAGCCCGTCCACATGATCCTGGTGCTGCGTACTGCTCTCAACCTCTTCTTCAAACTCAAAAACTTCAAGACAGCTGCTACTTTTGCTCGTCGGCTGCTGGAGCTGGGTCCAAAGCCTGAGGTGGCCCAGCAGGTATGTCTGTGAGGTGCATGAGCAGGAATATCTTCTGTGGCAGACATTTGGACTGGTTCCTAGCTGCCCCTCTGCTCAATGTGGTTGCTTTTGGCAGACTCGTAAGATCCTGTCAGCGTGTGAGAAGAATCCCACTGACACCTACCAGCTCAACTATGACATGCACAACCCCTTTGACATCTGTGCTGCCTCTTACCGACCCATCTATCGTGGCAAACCTGTGGAGAAGTGTCCTCTCAGTGGAGCCTGCTACTGCCTTGAGTTCCATGGGCAGATCTGCCGTGTCACTACAGTAAGGGAGCCTTGACATCTGTCACCACCTTCTCCTAGCCTGCGGTGTTTCTCTTCAGAATCCCCTTCAGCAGCTCCCACATGTTCCCTCTTAACTGCCTTGGCATGGGTTATGGGTCCAGTTGAATGTCAGGGGCCTTGGAACAGTTTGGGAATTGTGAAATACTGTGTAATTTAAGTGCTACCTTCAGGGCCTGACATTACAGCAATGGGCAGTGCTTTTGAGAACCATCTTTGGAGCATTAATCATCTCCTTTTTATTCCTCAGGTGACAGAGATCGGCAAAGATGTCATTGGGCTGCGGATCAGCCCACTCCAGTTCCGCTAGGAACCCATCCCTTGGAGGTGTTAGACCAGAGGGAAATGGTCCCATTCCACAGCACAGCATGGAAATCTTCACCTCCCACCATTCCAGCTTTTAGTCTAGTCTCTTCCCCATAGAGTGTGTCTTACCTGCTTTCCCCACCCAGGAATGCTCTAGTGAGACTCTGAGCTGCTTCCAGGTAGTCACAACTTGCGCTTCTCTTTCCATATCCAGCTGATGTGAAGTTTCTTCAGCAAATCTTTTCCAGAGGGAAAAGCCAGCAGCCGCCTCTTTCTTCCTTAGTGCTGAGCTCCTGAAAGAATTGGTCAGAGACCTGCTGCAGGAAGAGCCAAGCCTGGCTCTCACAGGAGTGTTTGAAACCAGGACCAGGGCCAGTCCCTGCTCCGGGGGCAGCTCAGAAGAGGCAGGAGAGCAGCTCAGCAGTGTTCAAATGCTAGTATTGACTTCTTGTTTTGTTGTCCTAGCAACATTTCTCTAAAATAATCAGCTTGCCTCATGAATAAAGTGAATTGACCACCTTCATCTTTCTGTTGCTCAGTTGGTGTTACTGAGATAGAAGAGAGATTAGATTGAATTTTCTCTCTTCACCTCCCCGTTCATTACCAGCTTTGGAGGCTCCAAAGGAAGTTATAGCTTCCAGCAGTGATGGAGGATGAGAACATGTGTGTTCTCACATCAGTGGAGCAGCAGAGGGTTGGACTGAGAGATCCTGCTCCGTCTGTGCCTGTGCTTTCTCCTCACTCATGATGCTGAAATAAAACCATGCCTTACAGTAGGATTTGAAACCTTTTATTTTATACATAAAAATGAAGAACGGGTACATGCCATTCTGCTTCCAGCTTTGCATTGGTTTTGTTCAAGGAATGTTCACAGCAGTGGGGGGGAGACACTGACTGGCAGGACTAGGGAGAAGGGGTCTTAACCACCAGGGAATTGTGGCAGGCCACTGCAATGCCCCCAATGAGGTTCAGGAACTCCTGGAAGTCGAGCTGCCCATCACTGTTCAAATCCAGTTTCTTCATCATCCTGTCCACAACACCTGGGTCCTTCTGGTTCTGCAAAAGACCAAAGAGAGTTTGACTTTATGTTCAGCACCAGAGGAGAGGGATTGGTGGAGGATGGCAGAATCCAGCCAGGCCAACTCATGTGGCTCTGGCTCCTGGGAGCAAACTCATCCCATTGCCCACCATGGCGCTCAGAGGCTTTAATTGCCATCCTGGGGGCTGTAGCACAGGCCACAGGAGCCTCTTGTGGCCATGCTCACCTTTGTGAAGGCAGCCAGCTCGGTGTTCATGAAGGCCAGGAACTCCTTCTTGGAGAGGGCGCAGTTGTCCCCTTCACGCCCTGCGTACCGCTGGAAGACGGCGAGCAGGGACTCGATGCAGCGCTCGGTCTCTGTGGGCTGCTGGAGCAAGAACAAGTTCAGCCGAGTGTTGAAGGGAGCTCTGAGCTTTCTAGAGGAGGAGCTGGGCTGGGGGGGGCCTCCTGCAGGTGCTTCCCTGGAGGAGTCTCCTATGCCCAACCTGTCCAAACGCGTTTCTTTTTGCCTTGACACAGTGCTGTGGTGCAGGAAGGATTCAGAAGACTGGGGAGTGGTTCATGGAAAACCCCTGGGGACATGGCAGCTCCCATTACTGGAGCGGTCTGGACTGGGAAAAGTTTATGTTGCAACCACGGTGACCTGCTGGGCTTTGTTCCATGCTCTGCAGCTTGGCTGGGGCTGGGTTTCTGGACAGGTAACCCCGTCCTTCCCACTTTCCTTCTCCCTGCCCTGTCTTCACAGAGGAGAAACTGAGTCATGAGAGAAAAATGCAAGTGGAGTTGTCTCCTTCTCCACCAGGGTTGGACAGGGCAAGATGGGGGTGATGTGGGGCTCCAGACTTCTGGGCAGGGCAGTGCAGGCAGAGCTGGGGGGAGGCCAACCTTCCCTGCCCGACCTCAGCATCCTGGGACCTCCCTGCCACATCCTGCTCAGCTTGGTGAATGTGACAGGGACTGAGTTTGCTCAGTCTCAAGTCCTCAGCTGGTGCTGGGTGGGGACAGGACAGTTGAGCTGCAGCCCTGAGTCTGGTGATGGGCAGCAGAAGTATCAGTGGGAAAAAGGAGAAGAAGGGAATGAAGGGGATGGGGAAGAACAATCTAAATGCCCACCCCATAGTGCCTCACACCTGCAGGGACCCTCTGCTCGCCCTCTCAACCTCTGCACCCTCTTCCCCCAACCAGGCCCCCTCTCTGGCAAGGATTTGGCTCAGCCCTTGGCGCCATCTGCTCTATCTGGTGCCAAACCACGTCTCGCCTTCAGCTCTGGGGCCACTTGTGGGAAAAGCTCCTTTTCCATCAGCCTCCTGTCCTTAGAGAGCTGTCTCTCCCTCCCCACCCTGGGGTCCCGGCGCACTCACCATGGCTGGGGTGTGAGGAGGGGGCTTGGTCCTTGTCGCAGCCACGGTGCGAAGTGGCAGAGCAGGAGCTGAGGTGGTTTTGAGCTTCACCCTGCAGCCACCGCCCTTCCCGGCTCTGACTCAGCCCCTTGGGCTGCGTTGGGCAATCGTCATCCCTAACAGCAGATCTGGACGCGCCTGCGGCCCCCAGCTCAGGCTCAGGAATGTGCTGGGCCTCTCCTTTAGACTCTGCCTCATGAGTTTTATTCCTTACAGTTATTCACACTCACTTTTTCTTCTCTTTATCCATTTTCACCCCTTGGTCTTTTGCAATGTGTCCCTTTATAGCCCATTCATTTCATCCCCAGGCTCAAGACTAAGCTCCCCCTGGGGCTGCCTTGCTGCTACTCGGAGCTTCTACAATATTTCTCCTTGCTGTGGTGAGATTTGAGATCCCCAAGGTCTTCTTTTTGGACAGAGCCTTGGGTGACATAGTTTAGTGTGTGGTGTCCCTGCTCATGGCAGGGGGGTTGGAACTAGATGATCTGAAGGTCCTTTCCAACCCTAACTGTTCTATGATTCTAAAGGGGATGTCGGGGAGCAGGCAGCATTCCCCTGCCCAGCCTGGGGGACATCTGCTGCCCGTCCCCTTCAGCTTTGACTGCTCCCACCCGTGGAGCTTGGCTGATGGCACCCTGTAACCTCGAAAAAGGAGGGAAGGCAGCCCCATAGGGTTGGGATGCTGCACTGGGAGCTGGCTGCAGCATACATTTGTCCCCAGCAGTGCTGGGCTAAGCTCCTCACCGGGGCTGGCCACCCTCCTGCTGCTGCAGAGCGAGAGACCCTGGAGGGCTGAAAAGAGGGAGACACGGAGAAGGAGGCGGGACAGGAGGCACCCGAAAGGCACCCAAAAAGGCAAGTAATGTGC
>NW_009914518.1:0-511 GCF_000696875.1 Nestor notabilis
ACAGGGTAGGGATCTATGGGGCAGAGGTCTATGGAGCAGGGGTCTATGGGGTGGGATCTATGGGGCAGGATCTATGGGGCAGGGATGTATGAGGTGGAATGTGTGGGGCAGGATCTATAGGGCAAGATTAGTGGGGTATGATCTATGGGGTGGGATCTATGGGGCAGGGATGTGTGGAGCAGAATCTATGGGGTGGAATGTATGGGGCAGGATATACAGGTAGGATCTATGGGGCAGGATCTATAGAGTGGGATCTATGGGGTGGGATCAGTGGGGCAGGATCTAGGGGGCGGGATCTATGGGGTGAGATTAGTGAGGCAAGATCTATGGGGCACGGATCTATGGGGTAGGGATCTATGGGTCGGAATCTATGGGGTGAGGATCTATGGGTTGGGATCTATGGGGTGGGGTTAGTGGGGCAGCATCTATGAGGCAGGACCTATAGGGTAGGATTAGTGCGGTAGGACCTATGGGGCAACATCTATGCGGCAGGATATATAGGGTGGGATCT
>NW_009914519.1:0-31170 GCF_000696875.1 Nestor notabilis
GCCTTGCTAAAAAAGTTAATGTAGTGGGCTTGCAATACTTATTTGGTTCTGCTCTTTCCCCTTTGCTCTGAATCAAGGGGTACTCACATGCAAGTCCTGCTTCCCCACATGGATGTAGTTGCTTGCTTACAAATCCTAGAGGTTTGTAGTAATCTATGAAGCTACCAGGGGATACAGGCAGCTTGAGGCATTAGCCACCCCTATGCTAATGGCATGTATCTCTATATCTCCTTTTTAATCTGACTCAGATGGTGCCAGTGTCCTGGTTTTCTCAGTGCCTGACCAACAAAAGGATTTGGGTGAGACCTTGATGACTAGCTGAGATTTAATTTAAATAGGGCAGAGGTGATGCTGCTGGCGAAAGCAGCCTAAGACCATGGTAGAGATTATGTCTTTTCCTATTAATGAGAGAGAGTAGCTTCACCTGAGCAATTTCACAAATTCAGAGATCAGCACTGGCCTCCTTTATTTCCAGTTTGAATTTATCACTGAAATTGAGACAGTTTTATCCTGCAGTGAACCTATCCTGGCCTCTGATGCCTCAGACTGTATCCCTGGAGTATGGTTTGCGAGTTAACTTGCATATGAAATAATTTTAAAATGTGCAAAGATGTGATTGCTTTTCACATTCAGCTGGTTTTCTGCTCGTAGTTGGTATTTGTAGGATTCTAGGCAGAAATTTGTGTAGAAGAAAGGCATATTTTTCTTTAGTGAAATTGCTAAAAGTTTTGATTTTTGTTGAAATAAAAAGGTACTGCTTGTTTTTCTTTATGCAGATCTTGGCAGTGTTACTAGAAATTGTTGGATCAGTAGGCTTGATCTAGGCCTATGAATTCTTAATGGTACAGAAGAGTACACAACCAGTAACAAACTTCTGATGCAGGTTTCTCTTGCAGTGTAAGGGTGACAGGAACTGTCTTCTGGCCCCTCAGCAGTGCGCATGCAGCCTGCCTAATTTAAGAACAGGATTTGCATCTAAGCTTCATGTACTTGAAAAAGACATGCTCCAAACCCAAGTGCCCCACTTCTCCATTATATTCAACAGGGAGAGGCAAGTGCCTTTGATGACTTGAAGAAAATCCATTTGCCTAGCTCAGAATTCTAAATTAAGGTCTAATAAACTGCCCTTCAGGGGGGTCTTCAAAGGCACCTGACTTTTTGACATGAAAATTCTGAGACATTTCAGTAGGATGAGGGCAGCTGGGCAGAGTGTTTTGCTTTAGACCTTGTCCTTTGTATCTGACCTTATGTTAATGGCACATCTTAGTTGTCCTGGAGCTGTTCCTCCTTTAGGGATTGGTTGACCTGAGAGCTCATGGAGCTAAAATTGGCTCCCAGATGCTTCATGCCCAAGGTGCAGTGCATGCAGCTCTGGCTCGAAAGAGGATTCTGCCTTTGGAGATTAAAAACAGCCCTTTTGTTATGACTCCTTTCTATAACCTTTGTCTTCTTGCCCTGAGGTTGTACAAATCAACTGTAGTCAAGGGGCAGCTAAGCTAGGTCAGAAGAGGAAGATGAAGAGATAAAGAATTGCAGCATAGGTACCCCCATCAGCTGGTTTACCATGTTTCTCGCTTAAAGCCATCACATGGTACAGACTGCACTTGGAGACACACCCTTTCTTTTTGAGTGAGATATTTGTTTTAAAAGAGATGTTTTTCTTTTAAATTTCTAAGAAGCTCCCATTCCATTCTGGTTCTTTCACAAGAAAAGGTGTGTTTTATAATAACCTTACAAACAAAACCAAGTATAAATAAGAACAATTATAATAACTGTTTGGGTTTGGGTATTTTTTGGTGGTTTATGTCTATTGTAGAGCTTGTTTTTGTGTGATATATCTCCGTTACAGAGACCAGAGGGGTTCAGGTGCACTGGGAGGATGATGGAATAAGATAACTGTTACAGATGTCTCTAACCAGGAATTAATCCTGAATCGTGCTCACTGGAGGGATCAGCTGTGTTTACATAAGAAACCACCATGCAGAATACTCTAAATATAGGTAACTCTTGCCTTAAAGAGCTTACACTGCATATAATACAGAAGGAATAAGGGTCAGAGAGAAGCTTCAGCAATGAGACATTGCGATGTTGAGTCACCATAATGTTATTCAGTACTGAAGATGATTTCTGCTCTCCCATTTGCTTGCTTTCCTTCAGCAGAGATGTGCAAGCTACCTTGGCACATCTGCAAGTCTTAACTTCCATTCTGCTCCTTCACAGGACAAGCTGTCATAGGAATCAAGCAAGTAGACTATGAAAAAAGAGAGACACTATTATGGAAGTGTTTTACACAGCATAAAACCAGCCTGGCTGGCAGTCCGGAGCTGAGAGTGAAATCTGCAGTAAACCAGCTGGCAGTACAGATCGGTTGTGATGTCCCCTGGGTTCCCAGCAAATGCAGAATGTGGAGCTCTGAGCCACTGCCAGCCATGCCCAGTTGCAGTCTGGGAGGTGAAAATCAGCAGCCTCCAGCTACAGAATTGAGGTCTGAAGGGACTAATCTGAGCAGTAGCACAACTCAGCAATCATCTGCAGCAAAGTTAGCCTCAGGAAGGACAGGGCAGTGAGGCACAATTCCTACAAGGATGTGAAGGTGACAAACCCCAGTTTGCTTCATTCATGTGAGTGAGACCTGCTAAAATTCTCTGTTTATTCATTTACTTGTGGCAGGCCAAATCAGCCTGCAGGGGGAAGAGTGCAGTAGTTTTGTTTTCTCTTCAGTTAATCCTTTTTGCTGAGTCCTGCTACTGAAGACTTATCTGTATACCTCCAAGCAAAATAGGGATTTAAACATCAAAGTGCTAATTTAAATTCCGGAGGACAAACAGTATGGAGTCATCAAACCTTCAAGCAACTGTGCTGGTTTCTCTTTTGAGCTGGCCTAATCCTGCACTCTCAGACACTCACACCAACCACTGAAGCCATCTGGAGCTTTGGTCAGGATGATGCTCCGTGTAGCACAATCAGTCCTTTGCACAAAGGCAAACTGCTCTCCAGCCTTTTAACCGGTCACCTGCTTTTTAGCTCAAATTAGTTTGAAACTTGAAATTTCTGGGGTCCTGTTTGGCTTCTGCAGTTTCATGTCCAGTTGACAGAACAGTTGGTCTTTGTTTTTCTCGTGGAAACTGCTGTTGTGACCAGGAGGCCAGGGAGCAAGAAATGCTTCAAGGCTGTGCAGGCAAAGCAGAAGTGTCAGCTCACACCTCCACAGGTCACACCATGAAATCATGCACATCCTTCAGCCAGGGCTTCTTATGCCTGGAGTCACTTTTTAAGCAAGTCAGAAAATGTTTTGTCATTTTTATCATTTAGTGTTTGCTTTTTAGGGCTGCAAGTGATTGATATTAACACTTTAATATTAAAAAGCACCTCAAGTATCACAAGGGGAATGGGAATCTCCCAAATTATATCAAAATAGTGACTTTTGGCTTCTGTTCCCCACTGGGGAGGTGAAAAAACGTATCTTTGCTGAGGAGCACTGTTTGAGTCCTCTGCTGTTGCCAAATCATCAAATGCATTCAAGCTTCTCTTCAGGCTCTGGATGGATCCTGATTTCTGTGAGAATGTTTCTTCCTGATAAGTACTTGAGGAATAATCTGTGTGACCACATTCAGCTTCCAAGTCCCACAGTGCTTGCTTTTGGCTGAAGTGGCAGGTTTTTAGCATGTTTCTTACTCTTTGACTATATGAGGAAAGCTGCTTAGTCGGAAAGCAGAAAGATAACATTGAATTGCCAATACCATAAATAAATCAGTACTTACTCTCATCTGTAAATCTGTTCATATTCAAGCTTAGACATTTGTACATAGAAAAATCATTCCATAGGCAGTCATAGGAATAAAACCCAGTTCATGGGTGCTGAAGAATTAGGTGCATGTAGGTAAGTTTGAGCTAAGCGACTGCTGCAGATTCAAATCCATGCTTGTAGGCACTGTCCTGGTAGCACTTAGCTGTCCCCACATGTGGACTGTGGCTCAGGAAGAACAGTTAAAGCATGCTGAGATCTAAGCTGAGAAGGTACAGTACAACTCACTGTCCAATTGTGAATGGAATTTTCTTGGTCTTAAATATGCTGTTCATGTTAAATCTGTTGCTAAGATATTCCTGCTAAAAGCTGCATATTGCTCACCCTTCTCAGCTGTGCTTCATGGAAGAACGCTTACCTCTATGAACATGTACAAGGAGAGCAGTGTAATTCCAAGGTTATATACAATGAGGTGAGTCCTGAGAGAGAAAGGAGGCCTATCCTTCATGAACTTGTTGCCCAGCCATATGCACAGTAGGTATGCTCCAGTAAGGAAAAAGGTGGGAAGGTAAGAGTCCAAAAGGAACCATCCTCTAACCCTGGGATCTGAAAAGAAACACAGGCAGCACACAGTTAAGAAGGCTATGATAAAGTATGGATAAAATAAGGTGATCACACTGTGAAAAAAAAAATCCACTGAAAGTGTGAGAAGGAATCTGCCTTGCTTTGGTTCCAAGACATATCCATTGCTTTTACCTCCCCAAAATGGCATACTAATTCAGAGAATGGGTGCTGAAAACTGCATGGAATTCTGTAATAATTTAATGTCACTTAAATCTCCTTATTTGAACAGGAAAAATTCCTACATGCTTTTTAAAACTTAATGTTTTAACTTAATATTTAATTAAATCATATCTTAATCTGCTTACTAGATAGTTTGCAGATAGTATTAAATAAATGTATGCATGTAAAGCTAGTTCATATATTATAAATCTGCATTTGCAGAATTAAATGAAGGTATATAATATTTGTTAAAAACCACTTATAGATGGGGAGGGTTTTTCAAAAACATGAAATATGAAAAACAAATGGCAAATGTTTACTTTGACGGCTATCGGAGATCTTTGGTAAGGCAAGGGCTTGCTTTCTCACAGTTTCTGTCCCATTTGCCTGGCCCTGAAATGAAATATTAAGGTCAAATCCTGCTTGCCTTATTCACGCAAGTAATCCCATTGGCAGTAATCAGATAGTTCAGTCTATATGAGCAAAGCCTAATCCCATATGCCAATCTGGAGGCAGCGCTTTGAGCGAAAGGAGTGTGTTTTTGGGTTTTTTAATTTCTCTCTTTTTATTTATTTATTTTTTCTAAGATGGAGCAAAATTTGGAGTTAGTAGTCCAGAGCAACAATCTGCAGATATTTATCTATGAAAGGAGCAAAACGCATCATGGTTAGCTTTTCAAAAAAGTTACTTTATATTTGATATGATTTTTGGAGTGAGAAGCTATTGTGCAGGTCATGGTAGTTCTTTCTGCTCTTAGAAATGTTTTTAAATTACGTAGTTTACTTTTTACAAAACCTAAGATTATGTTAAAAATTGTAAAAGAAAAGTTATTCACAGTGCATGAAAAAAGAGAAAAATTACTATTTTTCTGCCTGTGTTGAATCTGGAAAGGACTGGGCAACGAATGATGCAGGAACCAAATGTGCCCAAGCAATTTAACAAACTGCAGTTGATTGCAGTTTTGCTGTACTATATTCTTTCTGACTATTCTTTCCTTGGAAATACATCCATGTACGTAAACTGATATTTTAAGTGAATTGGAGTAATCTGCTTATGAATCACACTATGAACATCAGCTCTCTTTCTCATTACAGTCTCCCTCTACTTCCCACCATGCTTCCATTGCAGTAACACTCATCTGTTGAATTTGATCTCCACATGGGATGTTAGCTCTTTTGCAGGAAAGACTTTCAGCCAGACATAAGTTACCATGGAAGTGCAATGCTTTCCTCATCTTGACTCTCCCTTTTGGACTACCAAAACCCTCTGAGAGGTGCAGAATTTAAAACAGCAATGACAACACAACCATCCTTGAAGGCAGCCTTGCTTTGTTGTGCATTAGCAAGCTAGAATGCCTGTTTTCTGACTTCAAATCTCAGTTCCTGTTAGGATCACCTCAGCATGAGAGTGAAACACTTCCAACAACCCTCTTGAAGCTCACAAGCCACATCTGAAGCTTTGGAATGAATGTTTTTGAAGTGATTCTGCTCCCAAATGGGCTCTCAACAGGACATAGGAGTCACAGGACAGGTAAAAGGGGCATGTGTAAATGTTGATCTAGTGAATGTTTTGGGACCATAAGGATTTAATTTATTTAATTGATATTCTAAATGAAAATATAGAAAGCAGTCACATCAGCAAGACTGCTATCTAAAGAAAGGTCTCCCCTTCCGATGATTGCAACATGTGATGCATAAAGGTTACTTCTACCAAGGCCAACTGGCATCAGTAGATAACAAAACAACGTGTTTGCCCAAAGAGAAAAAGTAATCAGAAGAGTTGAAAATACAAACTAAACTAAACAGCATTAAATTCTTCCCCAGTACGCCCTCAGAAATTTTTCACTTTGTTGTGCATGGCCACAAGCATGTGGGCTGATCCATACAAAAGCAGAACTTGTGTGCTTGTTTGGCTCAGCATGTCAAGTATTTTTAAGATCTATATGATTTCAAAAGAAATTATTAAAATATGTGTGTTACGGATTATTTTCCACCCTGACCTAGGTACCTTGAAGGGCAAGACCATTATTGGCAGAAAGTGGTTTATAAACAGCAGCCAAGAAATGTGGCTCTGTGAATAAGTTCATTCAGAATCACCAGCCATGATATGCTAAACCCTTGGGGTGAAATCTTGGCTCCTTTGAAATGAGTGGCAGGCCTCCCAGGCTCTTTAAAGGCATCAGGCATTTATCAGTGAGGTTTAGAAACATTTTGATTTAGGTTTCTGTGTAGCTTTGGTCAGTCGGTGTCCAAGTAGATTCAGATCTTTCTAGGTGCAGAGAGTTTTGCACCAATGCCTTGCTACTGTTCGTACTCATTTGTGGAGTACTTATTACTGTATCATCACTTTATTAAAATGTCTGTTACTGACCACCTCTGTCTCTTTCACAGACCAAACAAGCAACCAATTAGCTAGATTTAGTTCCTGCAATTCAATATTCCTTAATTCTGCATAACACCAAACAATACTTTGCAGATGAAGACGACGCTGGGAAAATGCTCTTACAAAGCATTATTTCACTCTCTCTCATTTTGCCTTGAGCCTAGATAATCTCCTATCCAGAATAATATGGACCAACAGCAAAATGTAAAACTGCTTCTTATTGAGAGATGCAGATTCTGTTCCCTCATCCAAAGGACTTGGTCTGCTAGTTCAAAAGCAAACATTGAAGTAAATTTGTGTACAAAGTCCAGCTGAGACCAGTGAACAAAGGCATAACATATGCCTATATCTAAATAAAGTTCAGATCTTTAATAGTACACCCCTTATTCTAGCACTGCAGTGCTGCACCTGGTGTTAGCTTGCTACCACCAGCGTAAGCAGAGGTTGCCTCTGGGAACTAGTGTGTAGCTTTCTACCCCTTCTCCTGCCCTCAGCCACATCTGGTAATAATGACTAAACCCAGTTTAGTGATACCGGTATTTCAGGAGTTATTACTTAAAATATAAACCATAGATATGGGATTGATTTTTAAAAGGGCTATAGGTGAAGCATCTTACCTCGAGGTCCAAACATATAGTCCACAAACTCATTCACTTCCCGGTCAAAAGCTTTCAAGTTCTCCTAAGACAAAAGAAAAAGATACGTGACAAAGATATTATCTCATGGCTCACATAGAAAATACAATTAAAACTATCCCAACAGACTAACAAAGAGCATGTCATGCTCAAGTATTTCCAAAGTACACAACATCATGTCTACTGAAAAAACCCCAAACTTCTTTAAAAACTAATTTAGAGCAGATTGTGGTCTAGGTAATGATAGAAGCCTTGTTATTGTCCAAACCAGAACTCTTGAGGAAGGGAAACTGAGGTTTTATGAATGGAAAAGAACAAGTATCACAGCAAACGCATCTGTGATGGATGCTGTTTTTACTTTAAAGCTGCCTGATTGCATCCAGCCTAGTGACAGTGCATCAGCTGAATATCTCAACGCTTTACTCTTAAAGAAGGAAAACTTTGGGGTGAGCCAACTGAGATTTCTCCAAATCAGGCACTGAGGTCTTAAAGTCTACAGTTGAATCCAGACCTCCAGTAATGAAGTTTGGGCCATGAAGGGAGTGAGGAAGGAAGAGGAGGGCTACGTTACGGAGATACTGTGTTTTGAAGTCTAAGTCAACAAAGCTGCTAAGCTGGCAGGCTTAGCAAGTTTGCGTCTGTGACTGAGTTGGGAGCCAAGCCATGATCAACACAGTCCGTCCCTCAGTCTGATGTGGTGGCCTCTCCAAAAAATTTCTTCCCAGACTCCAGTTCTGGGCAGTGGCTTCCGGCACGCTGGTGCCTGAACAGCTCTTGTCACAAGCCTGAGGTCAGCCAGGTTCTTCCTCTGCTCCTTCCAACAATGCCCTCCTGTGCTTGGTGAATCAATTTCAGCATTGAGCAAATACAGCCAAGCTGACAAGAAAGACAGAGTGGCACTGAGCATTTCCACAGCGCAAGAGCTGCCAAGGGCTGTGTATGCCTCTGAATGACAGTTATCTCCACACCAGCCTGGGCTGCAGTCGCCGTTAGCAGATCTGCTTCGAGAATAACCACATTTGCACCCTGGCAGATCCAGCCCTGGCTTCTGCATTCCCCAGCTGGGGCTGGGTTGTGGGCTGGGTAGCGAGAAGCTCCTGGCACTCCCAAACCCATTGTGCTGCTTCTCCTCCTACGTTTTGCTCCTTAGGATGTTCAAAGTGGACAGATCTTTTGTGAATACATGTCAACAGGAGGTTTTGCAGCATCTCAGGCTGTAAAGATCTGTCTCTGCAAGATGGTGCTGTGTTCATCTTATCTTAGAGAAAAAAACAAAAACCACCAAACCCAAAACCATACATATATATATGTTTAACAAAAAATAAAGGACTTGCTCTGAAAAAGGACAGAATAAAACTGATGATTCATGATACAAAAAGATTTTTCATACTTTGCAGCACTGAGGAAACTAAAGTAGCTTTTAGGAAAGGGTCCTGACTACTGCTCCTGGAAAAACCATTTTCTCCATGTGAGACAATTTCCTCAGCAGCCTAGGGATGGCTTCTGTGACAGAAGCTGGCTCTGTTTCCAGGTGTGGGACCTGTGCAAAAGATCTACTGCCATTTCTACATCCGGGAGCTATGCAGTTTTTCTGCTATTATTTCATGACGATGGTACTGCCATCTGGGGAATGCCACACTCCTGTTGGTCTGGGATGTGCCCAGCTGCTGCATTGATTTGAAATGGCTACCCCTGTGCTTGATGGTTTTGTGGTTGGACTTAACAGACTGCTTTGGAAAAGATACTTTTATGGATTCAAGTGACGTGTAGGAATGAGCATACAAAGCTACTTGCTTTCATGCTTATATAAACAAATTTTACATGTCAAGAACAAAATAATAAAACATGTATATTGCTTTTATATTAAAATACTGCAGACAAATCTACTCTCAGCTGCATTGAAATGGAAATTAGGGTCTGAATTCTTCTAACAGATGGAGGAATTAGAATTTTAGAATAATTATTAAGGAGAAAGAGCAGAATAAAAACTTGAAGAAGTAATAGAATCATAGAATCACTTAGGTTGGAAAAGACTTTTTAGATCATTGAGTCCAACTGTAAACCTAAGAATTCCAAATCCACCACTAAACCATGTCCCTAAGCACTACGTTTACACATTTTTTAAACACCTCCAGGGACGGTGACTCCACCACTTCCTAGGGTAGCCTGTTCCAGTGCTTGACAATGCTCTCAGTGAAGAATTTTTTCCTAATATCTAATCTAAACCTTCCCTGGTGCAACTTGAGGCCATTTCCTCTTGTCCCATCACTTGGTACTTGGGAGAAGAGACCAGCCACCTCCTCTCTCCATCCTCCTTTCAGGTAGTTGTGGGGAGTGATAAGGTCCCCCCTGAGCCTTCTCTTCTCCAGACTAAGTACCCTCAGTTCCCTCAGCCATTCCTCATCACCCTTGTGCTCCAGACCCTTCACCAGCTCTGTTGCCCTTTTCCGGACCTGTTCCAGCACCTCAATGTCTTTCTTGTAGTGAAGGCCCAGAACTGAACACAGTGCTCACGGTGCAGCCTCACCAGTGCCCAGCACAGGGGGTTGATCACTGCCCTGGCCCTGCTGGACACACGATTGCTGACACAGGCCAGGATGCTGTTGGCCTTCTTGCTTGCCTGGGCATAAGCTGGCTCATGTTTAATCAGTACTCCTAGGTCCTCTTCTGACAAGCAGCTTTCCATCCACTCTTCCCCAAGCATGTAGTGTTGCATGGGGTTGTTGTGACCCAAGTGCAGGGTCCCTCACTGAGCCTTGCTGAATCTCAAACAATTGGCCTCAGCCCATTGATCCAGCCTGTTGAGATCTCTCTGTAGAACCTTCCTACCCTCAACAAGATCAACACTCCTGCCCAAGTTCGTGTCATCTGCAAAATATACCAAGATTGCTTTTTGTGTAGGCTACTGTTACCAGTGATCCAGCTTGTGACAGTTGACCTCCTAGACCTGGCTAGGATCAGCAGACAGCATGCTGACCAGATGAGCTGGTCTAAAGTGAAATCTACCAACCTATGAATGTGCTTAAATGACACAGGAGGGACTTGTAGCAGCTCCCAACTCTGCTCTGGTCTATCTTAATTAGTACTACATCAATTCAGTGCCTGGTTTGCTTTCACTGATTTGAGAGTAGAAATTTGTCTAGGAGGTGCAGCAGAAGAAATAAATACACTTCTTAAGAATTTGCCCCGCTTTTAGTTTTTTTACAGCTTATCTTGATTTACAGGACCAAAAATAGAGATTTATAAGGCATAGATTTACAAGGTTGTTAAAGAAAAGACATTTGTTTATGTATCTAATACTATTACTAAAAATTTGAAAAAAACCCCAAACTTACTTTAAAAAAGGTAGGTCATTTTATGTGACTAGTCTTGTCTTCTTCCTGTCAACACTGTTACCAGAGACCACACCGAATTTCTGGGGTTTAGAACATGTCCTTAATAGTGTCTGTGGGCAGATTAGATGCAAATGTCTTGCTCAACATGATCTGTTTCATTTCTGAAGAAAAGCAAATAAAATCAGCTTGAACAAAACCACATGCTCAGACAACTCCTCTCTGGCAAATCACTGTAATAGCCTTTATCAATGAAGGTATTTGAGTTACAAGGCTAAAGATTAATGTGTATTTCATGTTTTCCCTTCTGTTGTACAGGACATTGCTCTGGGTATTGGCAAGCCACCATTTGGGCAGGATTTTGGACAGATTTGTGGAAGATCTATTTACCTATGATTATGAAAAAGACATAGGTTATCTGAGCAAATCAAATGGAAAGATGGGGGGGGAACGTAAAACAACATAGAGATCTCTAATGTGTTTCAACATTTTTGCAACAGAAATTCAAGTGAATAAGTAGCACAGTACACACGTGAATTACTGTTTTCATGCTGACTGCACTTAAAACACTATATGGAAGTCAGCAGATATGGGGGGGAAAAAGACACTTCTATGCTTATTTGTCTTTGTTAGTGTTGGTCTCCACTGAAAGACCGATGTCTACTGGTTTGCTAATAGTTTTAGTAAAAGAAGTATAAACTATGCAAAAATTTGTGAGGCTTTTTGTTTGGTTATTCAGATTTTAAATGGTTTTCTGAAATAAACTTTCTACAGATGAGTACACTGCACTCAGTCTCACTGATGCTATCTGAAAATCTTCTGTATTGGTGCTGGTGTTTTATTTTGTTTTGCTTTTCATGCGAAAGCCCTGAATGTCATTCAGTACCTCAAAAATCCAAGATAATTTGCTTGTTCTTACACAGCTATACAGAAATTATAATTCTCTGTTTAAACAGAGATCTTATTTCAGGCTTCAAAATAAACAAACAAACAAACAAAACTGAAATGAGTGCTAGCCTCTGCTTTCTGATAAAGCTCCTGAAACTGCGAGACAGGACATGAGGATGGTGATGATAAACTTTTTCTTTATGTAACTTGCAATTAATCATATATATGGAACTCTCTGCTAGATAATCTCATAGAGAGCAGAAACAAACTGGGGTGAGCTCATGAGAGAAACAGACAACTAGCCGAGGGATGAGACTGCCACTGCATCCCATGGATGAACAGGAAGCGAGGGAGAGAAATTTAAAAATAGCTAGAAGGGACATTTCCTTAGATATTCTTTGTTAGCATTTCAGATTAATAATTTCCAGAGACAGAAACTGGACTCCTTATTTGACATGGTAATTTCCATGTCCCACTTCTGGATCGTTCTCTCAGCTCTGACGGCAGACCAAAATTAGGGGCTAGCTACATTACAAAGCTCTAATCAGCACAGCTATGTTGCCAGAGCAACTACTAGAAGCACAGCCCCCTGACTGTGGTAAATTGGGCTGGCTAAAGGGCTCTTCTGCCAATGTAAGATACATCCATGTGGGATATTTTTGCTAGTGTAGATATCTCAGTGCCTCACTCCTTCCCAACAAGCAGCATTGCAAAGCCAGCAGAATTCTGTAACTGGATCTGTGCTACAAAGGCACGTAATTTGAGGTGACAGAAGTGACCAAAGCGAAGCAGTACTGCAGCAAAGGTCCAGGTCCAGAGAGATGCCCATATGTGAACAATGCTTGGTATAGCTCCTGTTCTGTGGAAAATAGCCACGAATAGCTAATAAAAAGAACAACCGATGACTCCATCTAAAGTTATTCTTTTAGAATTCCAAGAAAAGAGAGGCCTATATCTTTGTTTTGGAAACACAAATTGTGCAATATACTTCAATGCAAAAATCTCTGAAAAATACCATATAATGGAGCAAAAGAGGGCTCTTCCAGCTTTAGCACAGAAAATAAAAAAATGAGTGGTCTTCCTATGTTTCTTTCTTATTTCCTTTCTTCTAAAGGCTTTCACAATAAAATGTTAGCACTCCAGGAAAGAAAGATGTTGTTATTGTTGTCAGTAAATTATTTAAAAGACTTCAAGACCAGCTTTGAAGGTAACAAAGAATAACACTGCTTATATTTGAGAAACATATTATTTCTAAAAGATTTTAGTAAGAGCCATGGCTGGCCTGAAAATTTATTTGATTATCAATGTTTTTCAACCAGATTATATTTTATTGCTATTATTTTCTCTTACTATGCCATATATACTCCATTCTACTGCTAAAGCTTTCATACATATATACAAATATATGTGTATATATACACAAATGCCTGGATATTTTCCAGTTGATATTGCCAAATTCAGCACTTATTGTGACAAAAAGGGCAATATTCTTGCAGCTGAAGGGTTTTTTTGCATGCATTTGGAAATACTGACTGCAGGTTAGCATGCTACAAGAGGCTGGTAGCTTGCAGCCCTGCCTGTTATCTGACAGAGTAAGTTGGTGGGGGAGCCGATTCATCAAATAAGCTGGTTTTCTCTAGAGGAGATTGAGAACAGCTGTTTGAACAGTGATTACAGCCAAAAGTGCTGAACATCTTCTCCTGTGCTGATTTAGTTACTGTGGAGAAAGCTGAGTTGATGATGGTGTTACTGAGGGTGAAAAGATAAGGGGATGATAGCTGCAAAGGAAAGGGAGACTCATGGGTTTTTGCTTTAGTAGCTGCTCAGGTTGTGCTATCTGCAGGAAAATGCTGTGTTTTCAGTGGATTCCTCAATAAGAAGACTGGTTTGTAATTTCTGATGTGAAAAATGAATGGAAGGATGTTAAGTTTGGTATGGAAAGGCACAGCTAAATGTGGCCAGAGGTTTTATCTTCGGCAGTTACTGCATTTGACCTGTCTAGGTGGCCTGACTTGAACAATAGATTTGTTTTCCCCCAGAATATATAGTTTCTTCTCTGTCCTATGTTCATGTAATTTTGAAGTGAGAGGACTTGTGTCTAAAGGTTCTCTCATGTGATTGCTGTTTGGAGAAATTCACCATGTGGTTTAGCAATACCCACAGGAAAGTGGTAGGCTGCCAGCACTATCTGCACAGAGCCTAAAGCTTAGGCAGATTTATCTAAGCTACCAGGAGCACGCTAAAAGATGCTAATTACACAGGCAAACTGAATTTATTCAGTTTCATCTTGATTTTAGTTCTGTATTATCCCTACTCAAACATCTTGCAAGGAAGAGTTAAATCTGCAAAGAGGTCTGGGATGTAGTGTTCATGGTGTGTGATGCTGAAGTGTCTTGATGAACTCCATGGTCTCAGGTGAGATGTCCAAGCTCTCTTCTGCACAAGACCTGGGTACCTGGCTACCTGCCCTGTACAGGCAGGCGGACTTGCAGAGGGTCCAAAAGCTCACTTTCTGGAGGGTGGTACCTAAGCAGCTGGGTGCCTCCCCCTGCTTGCTACTTACAGCTAGTAGCTATTTCTGAAGCTGGGTACCTACACAAGCTGTTCCTCTTGCAAACAGACTCTAGATAAGAAAGTGGTAAAAGCATGTAAAAGCAGCAGCCTGAGTGCCAGGTGCTCCTGTAATACTGCTGTTCTCACCTGCCCCCTGTCTAATCTGTCAGTGGGCTTTCAGTTTGTATTCTCCCTCTGCCCTGAGCCTTAGACTAGCAGTTAACTCTGGGATTTATTTTTCTTCATTTCTTCAGCTGCAGCTCTTGTCTCTGTAAGAAATACTTCAGCGTATGTCTGAGCAGCGACTAGAATCCAGATGTTGAATGACTTCAGCTCTATTTTTTCCCCTTTCTTTGATGCTAGTGATGGCTGACTATGCTCCGAAATTCAGGGGGATGTGCCAGCTGAAGGGAAGTTGTAAAAAGATGTGATATCCAATTAGCCAGAAAAACATTCGAAGCTTGGCCTCCCATACAACAGGTGAGGGCTGTGTGCATGGAATTAACAGGAATGACAAGATAGTGGGGTTGGTGGCAGCACATAGTTTTGGTCTGTATGCGGCAGTCTCAAATGCAGGCTTCAAACCATGTCCCCCTGGAGAGGGAGGGTAAGGAGGGCATGGCTCAAGAATGCTCCTGGGGTTTAGTAGCTCAGACTGGTAGAGTTATATACAGAAATACAGATGCTTTATTACTGGAAACATGAACACCTAGAGAATTGAGGAGCCTCCAACCTCCTGTGGAAGCTGGGTTCCAAATTTTGGGCATAGGTACACTGAAAAACAAGTTCAACAATTGAAGGAATAAAGCCTTGTGCAACATCTAGTTCTCCCTTCACATTTGCCCCTGATTTGCCAGCATTTTCGCAGGGTTTAGTAGTTTCCTAGCATATGTGCTTCAACCAAGCAAAAATCTAGTGTCAAAATACTGGTATGTGTCAGATTTAAACTGCAGTTTAATCCAGAAAAATGGGTCTTGAAATCATAAATGCTAGCCTGTTGGGTTTTTTCTTGGTTTGCTTTGACTTGATGTTAGCCCCTTGCTGTATTTTTATTTTCAAAGCCATTCTGCTTTACCTGTAGAAAAAAAAGCATCACTCAAACTGCTGCTTTCATCCTGCAGTTAGTCCATTAAAAAGAAGAGGAAAAAAAAAAAAGAAACCAAACTGGTTGGTATTTTATTCATTATTCCCATTATTGCAAGCTGTTTTCATTAGGCCTGGGCTTGTACAAAAATCTGAAAATAAACAGGTATTTCTCTGTGAGACTGGTGAAGAGATTGAGATACGTTTCTCACTCCAGTCTGGGCTGAGGACTGCAGCATTTGTGCAGTTCATGTCTGAAAATAAGGCCGATAATGTGTCATCCTGTATTGCAAAATCACACCCTCAGCATGCCTGTGCTCTGTAGCAGACTGCAAGGACTGGTGTTGGGGATCTGCTGTACAAGGAATCTCTCCTACCCTTTCTTTTCTCCCACTAGTGTTGTTTTTTGGGGTATTTCTGGGTTCTAAAGGCAGCCTGCGTGGTATCTTCAGTGACAGTATGTAGACTACTGATTCCCAGGCTAATTTTCTAGGGAAAGGCGATTCTCTATTGGATCTCTTCTTACCTTTGTGCTGCCCAATAGCAAGGAGAGAGGAGTTCCACATGCTGCCTCCCTTAGCTCATATGTGAGTCCCAGTATGCTGAGGTCTTCATAATTTCTCTGAGGCGAAAGGGCCTCTCTTTGGCCTGAAGACTCAGAGGTGTGGCCACTATACATTTAAGCAGTAGCACTCTTGAAACCTTCTGCTTTTTCATTGGAATACAGGAAGAAAGTATGCCCTAAACACACTCTGTAAGGAAGGGTGAGGCTCTTAAAAAAGTTTCTTCTACCAGCTGCTCCCTGAACGTACAAGATCAGTATTTCAGAGCGCCTTTTCTTCTGTATAGGTTTTCTTTACTATTTCATGTAGTTCCAAGCTCATACTCAATATTAAAATGGTCTCTGCCCTGCTAGAGGTGATTGCACAGCTCAGCAGCAATCTTTCCTCTTGATAATATACCTCTGTTCTATGGGAAGTTAGAAACGGGTCTCTTGGCAAATGTCTATCTGAACCAAGCTTTCCTGTGGTCTCCATGTACCTCTGGTGAATAATGTCACCTTTATCCACTTCTACTTGTGCTTGTACTTTTTGTGTGTGTTTCACCCTCAAACCAGACTGAAATATTAAAGCAATAGAAATTGTAAGCCTGGGAAACATTCCTCCTCATTGCTCAGGGTGGAGAAAGAGCAGTGAGTCTCAAACCAACAGCTCCCATCCACAGAGAAGAGTAAGGCCAGAGGGGATTTGGCACATTTTCTGCTAAAACAGCTAGTGGCAGAAAGCCAACCCCATCTTTCATTATCTGTTCCTGAGTTATCGTCAATATTTTAAATAAAGAGATTTCTTTCTGGTGAAAGGGAATTAGATGACCCTGAGGTTGAAAGACTTCCACATCCACTTCTGGAGTGTGAGTTTGGTTGGCCTACATAGAATTGGATGATGCAGCTGTCTTAACAAGCCCCTACTTAGACATCCTATGGCTCTCAGAGTATTATTCTCAGAGAGCATTAAGAGAAACAGCGGCCTAGTAAAGCCAACATACTTCAGGCTTTTCACTTCTGGAGAAATGGCACTAATATTTAGGTTCCTTATGGCTCAGGATTTTTAGTTTTGTTTAACAAGAGGCCTCTTTTCACTTGGTTTTGTAATCCTGCTCAGTGCTACACATGTTTATCCCATGCACGGGAATAAGGACCTAGATGGAGGAATATCCTTTATTCTGTCAGGACCCAGATCAGGCTGAAACGCCATCAGCATTGAAGGTGAGTAAACCATAAGAGACAGAACAATTTTAATGAAAACACTGTAAGTATGTAAGCTGTTTCAGACTTCAGTCTTTGCTTTTAGATTATGCAATGTGCTAGGAGTGAGAGAAAACATTAATTTCTCACATAAAATAAGTCTTATTTTATGACCATGCTACTGTCAGATCGTATATCATGAGATAAATTGCTTTTGCAAAATTAATCAGCTGTTTGGTTTGTTATTCTTGGATTTTTTTAAGTGCAAGGAAAAGGAAATGGGAAAGTTTCTGCACTACAATTACACGGGTTAGAATAGAAGTGATTTAAGGACCCATTAATATTTACTTGGTTTCCCAAAATCTGTTCATAATTTAAGTACTTGAAAGCATTTAGCCTATTACACATTTTTTCATTCTTTCATCTTGTAAAAGGCCGAGTGTCGCATTGTCTCCAGGATGAAAAATTCCCTTTCTGGAATCACTGCTTGCAGGATTCGACAATTTCCAATTTTTTTTTTTTTGCTCTGTTCTTTATAATCATATTGAGTAATCACCAAACTAACACATGGTGATCGCACTGCTCAAAATAGAACTCTTCTGGCCTTAAAAGAAGAGCAGAAAGGAAGGGTGGCTCCTGCGGCCCAATTTGCAATGTGTGTCAGTCATTTGCACTCCTGAGAACCATATCTCTATAATCCATCATCTTGCTTGTTATCAGAATTTCAAAATGAAACTGTCACCAAGCAGATCAGTAAAATCCTTTTAAAAGTAATCCTGCTCAATTCTACCTGCTACACAGGGGAACATCAGCTTAACTTGTAATTAAAGAAGATTTCTCTTGGGAGACCTCAGACATGGCCTGTCAGTTCCCAAGAAAATGGTTGCAATAATTGACCTAATTTTTCCTTTGTACTAAGAATCAGATTTAAAATGACAGTATGACCAGAGAAGAAGCATAATTCCTGTCAGTGATGATGTGACAAGGCTGTACGACTGTGAGGGAATAAACAAAAAGGAAATAAGTAAAAAATGAAAGGGTAGATAAAAATTCTGCCTCCTTCTAATAGCCTGAGTGAATAAATAACTTTGGCAAAGCAACAATCTTTGGGAACTGGTCTTGGCTTGAATAAGAGAAAGTTCCATGTGGAGCAGGAAAGTCCTTAAGCTACAAGCAAAGGATCTTAATGAGGCTTTTTTTAGAGAGAGGCTAATTCTGTTATGGTGGCTTCCTCAATAGACTGTTCAGCTCTTGGTGACTTTGCAAGGAGTATCAGAACTAATTTTACATCAGCAGTACACAAGCCTGCATGCCTTAAAACAACTAGATTGGGTAAAGGATGCCTAACCAAACTATGTAACGAAGAAGCAGTGTATCACTTCTCATTGTACAAGACCAAGACAGCTAGCTGCACTTTGAGGAGCATGGGAAAATAATTCTACCAGAGCAAGGGAGCGTAATTTCCCTTTTAAGGCTTTGGATTTACCAGATGATTTGGGTTGGGAACAGGATATTCTCCAAAGATGTGTCTGGGTGTACAGTGTCTGCCCAACATTTGCCATGTATACAATTACAGTTTTTGCAACAAAAAGCTTGCATCCTAAATTTAGACTCATAAAGTGAATAAATAAGATTGGGACAGCGAGCAAATGAAATGGTGGGGGAGAATTACAGCAACAAGTTTGCGAGGCAGCTCAGTTTGCTCAGTATGCTATATCATGATAATTTTGTTTTCCTTGCTATTTACAGACAGATTTTGTTGCTGCTGAGAAGCTGATTTCCTAAGTTGGTATAATGCATGCAGGGCTTGATTTTGTACTTGGCGTACATGTTTGGCAATTTTTCTGGAGAAAGCACCAACACAGACAACACACCCTTTTAGTACTGTGAAAATCTCTTCATTTTCTACTGTAACAAACTTCAGGATCCAAGATGAATAGAGGATCCTAAGCCTCTGCACAGGATCTCATGGCTTGTTAGACAATGAACCTTAAAAAAACCCCTAAGCACCAAAAACAAGAGCTCTGGCTTTCCCACAATCCTGGCAGCGCAGTAAGACAAAGGGTACTCTATGACCAAGAAGTAGGTTTCTTGGTTGCAGTCCCAGATGTCTGCAACGTAACACTGTGTCCCCGTGGCAGGGATTAATGTGCAAGGGGCTGCCTGCCCCTACTGTTGCAGGCAGGGAGGATCAAAAGGGATTTCTAAAACATGTTCCCTGGTTGAGGCTCTCTCCCATTCAATGGTTTTGCCTGAGTTTCTCAAACTAAGACAAGCTAAGGGGGACAAGGCAGGAGTATCTGGAAACCTGCCTGGGTAGCATTTCTAGTTCCTCTGGGTAGACATAAAAGTAGAGCTGTGTGGTTTTCTCTTTTAAATACATTAAAATAATAAACTATAAACATGAAAATAAAGCCTTAGGGTTTTTTCTTTATATCTTATACTTTTTAACAGACAATTGTCAGCAGCCCTTCAGAAAAATCTATGTTGGAAACTCAACTTGTAAAATACTGAGTAATTGTTTAATTAAGACTTTCATGCAATGCTAATTCCCTTTATAGGCATGTTTTTGCTAAGGACAGCCATGGCAGAAGATTGAATACAGGCCTGTGAAGTACTATAACAGAAACAAAAGACTCTGAGCTGCTGGAAAACCTGACAGCTATATACATATATGTTAATTAATGCCTGTTTTAAACCAAGTCAGGATGTACAAGGTAAAATGGACTTCATGTGTATGTGTATATATATATATAATGCTAAAGGTACTGTACATAAGAAAATGAAAGAAATGCAGCACACAACTGCAGCACACAACTGTGTACTATATTTATAGTCAATGTATTACGAATTTATGAAGGTTACTACTATTAAAACCATGCTCCAGAGGTATTTAAAAATTGTCACAGCTACTGAATATGTACAGAGGAATGTTTTAAGTATGAAAACTTCTAGGAGTAAATAGAGAAATATAGCATAGGATAGCTTAGTTTTTCAGAAAAAAGTAACGGTCCTGTAAATAGTTTCATCCTCATGAACAAAACCATCTCCAGTTGATGCAGTCAATAAACTTCACTGAACTGCTGGTGAGCATAAATAAAAACCAAATTTGAGCTAGACAGCTGTTGCATTTTAGACACCATGAGAGCTGCTGTGCTGGCTGGAGAGTTGGGCTCCAGTGCACTGGCTTCTCATCTGTGCTTCCTTGTGCTGGGAACACCACCGTGGGCCTCTTGGCAGTGCTGGTTGTACAGCTGTTGCAGGTGTTAGATAAAGTGATGCAGATTAATAGAAACTATCCAAACAGGAGTTCTTAAAATATGTTATGGAAAGTTCATGTGAAGAGCCATGTAGGACAGTGACCTGCAGCAAAGGAATTCTGCTGTGTGACTGGGAGCAGTAATTGCATCCGCTGGCACAGCTGGAATGGGAGCAAACAGATGTTCACATCCTTGGTTGGCCTTTGTAGTGACTTCTTTAGTATAGATCTCCCAAATCAAATACCCTCCATCCTGAATTTTTACTGAGCTAAGCCACAAAGTTCTTGTTTTCATAAATTTGCATTCTCTAGAGATTACAGTCATATTTTCAAGCTTTTCAGTGACACAGTAAAACTAGAATTATTATTGTAAGTTAAGATTATTACTGACCTCTGTAAAGTTAGAAAACTCAGAAAGGAAGAAAGTAGGATTGGAAACCACAAAACCATTTCTATAATAATGCCCATGTGTTTGTTTTGTTTCCAAACCGCTCTACTGAAGGTCTTGTTTAATCCTCACATGAAGATACCGAGTGAGATGAATTTTGCCCAGCTGTATTTTCTTTGTAAAAAGCTGTCTTATAACCACTTAGTCAAACTGGGCTAGCTACCGTCCTAAAGGCACAGTGCATCAAAATATATCCTGATACATACCAAGGTAACCTACTCAAGTTACTGAATTATACGAGGTATAAACCACAACATATACCCATTCCCTTGCCAGGGAATGGACCTGGAAGTACCAGGAGATTGACAGTGGTGGGGTGTTCATTGCATAATTATAACCCAACATGTAAGGGTAAATGTTGTGCTGGATGCTGAAGAGACCAGCAGAGTTCCACATGGGTGTGATGGTCCAGACTCACTGGACCCAAAGCTGGTAGTGGAGCCCTTGTATTTTAGTTTCTCTTCAAAACTTGGAACCAAGGAAACTGGTAAAGTAGCTTAGTGCTGCAGGCTAACATTTGTGTGTATTTTCTTTCCATTGCTTTCTGTTCAAAGACTAGTAAAATAGGTCATGTTTTAGTTTGTTTAGCCACATCCTTAAAAGTAACAGCACTGAGTTTACAGATTTGTTCTTGTTATCAGAGTTTGGGTGAAGGAAATCCAGCTGTGATTATTTGCACATTAGAGAAATAGGATTTTCTTGGTTTGCAGTCATTTGCTACACCATTTCTTGTAGCTGTTGCCTAAATGCATAGACCCTTTCCTGCATCACTTACAGGAATGTAGGCGGAAAAAGGGGAAGGAAAAGAATGGAAGAGGGGGAGGTGTCTGTAGCACGCTGCTGTGGATTAGAGAGTCCAGATCCCATCTTCCAAGGTTTCAGTCTTAATCTTCCACCACATGCAAAGCCTTTCAATTTCACTTTGAGGTCATTACCCATGTACTAAACAGTCTCACTGCTGTGTGACAGATGCAAGTGCAAAACTCAGTATAGAAAGCTTTTCAGTTGAATAGTTGTGAGTGTAATTCACTCTGGGAAAGAAACCTGTGGGTTTAGGTCAAAATATCTGCTTATAAAATTTAATATAGAATCATAGAATAGTTAGGGTTGGAAAGGACCTTAAGGCCATCTAGTTCCAACCCCCCTGCCATGGGCAGGGACACCTCCATACATTAAACTTAATATCAAACAGATTTCAAACTTATGAGTTTTAATTGTCCTTTCTCTTCTAATTTATCATTTGATGCTAGACATTGCTTACAGGCAACTGCTGATTTGAAGAAGAAAAGTAAAATCAGAAAATTGTAAAGGATGTTCACGTCACAGTATCTAATACTATGGAAAAAAAAACATAACTAGAAGACATTCAGTGCTTCAGTGGGTATGATGGTCTTGCAAAACATTTTGTGTCTTTGTGATTATGTCCAGTATTAGAAGATCAGCTTTCTTGGTAGAGGCTTCTCACAGAGCTTTCTTCATCATTCAGGAAGATCATCTGACAGGATCGGCCTAAGCTGACCTGTAAAACCAAGTGTCATTGAAGCTGGGAATTTCCATGTGACATAACATCTACATGAGAACTGCAGTGACTGGCACACCTGTCTTGGCTGATTTAATCATTAATTGATTCTTAGAGCAAAGAGCCACTATAAAGATAGAGATCGTGTGGAAAAAGATTGGTTCCCTTGACAGTTAAATATCGATGATGTTCAGCGCAGCCCTGTAGTGGACAGATAGCAGGCAGAAGGAAACAGTTGCTGGCAAGGTCAACTTGAACTGTCTGAGACCTGATATACATCACAGGCACTGATCAGGTACCGCTTTCCAGAAAATGAATATCCACATGAGCTCAGGTTTCCAACAAGTGAAGCAGATGCTCCAAGTCCCTTTAGTTTTGCCACCATTTCAAAGAAGGAGAAGCATGTCTTCTTTAGCATTAAATCTGTGTTACTGGCAATCGCTATCTGAAGGGATGACAATTTCTTATGAGTAAATGTAATAAATACATTTGTTCTACAGAACAAGTTAGAAATAGCACTGGTGGCACCTGCAACTGATTTAGGTATCACTACAGATATCCTTAAAGACAGATAAAATGGGAAACTTCTATCCGGAAAAAAAAGAGGAGTGGGGACAAAGAGAAAAACTAACTAGCATACACAGAATAATTGCTTGCCAGCAAAACATGTTGTAAGACAGAAATAGCAAAGGTAATGGTGGTAAATCTAGCTATTAAATAGAGAATTAAGGTGTTACAGATAAAAAGGAGCAATAAGAGACTTTAGCTCGGAAAACAGACTATAGCAGGAAATACACATCTCTGTTTAAGTCTGTGTTATCTGTAAATGTGCGGAGGGAGCAGATGTGTGGTAGCTGTGAGAGTTAACTAAGCAAGTAAAATAAAAGAATTGCAAGTATTACTGGTTTTAAAGAAAATGCATCTATTTGAAGTCATTTCATTTAGGAAGATGCTCAGAAAGAAACCAGGATGTCATGTCTGAAGATGTTCTTTGGTACTTTTCCCAGCTAGGTATAAGCACTGTGTTATTTGAGAGGTCTAAGTGAACTTAATACTCATTCTGACTATGCAGATTTCTCCTTTGTAATTTAGACTCAGTTACCTGCAGTATTAACCTGAAGATCTGATCCAGCTGGATGTTGATCAAAATATATCCCAAACTGGCTTATTGAATCAAGTGCAAGATCATTTCCAGTAACAAATCTCAAACCTTTTGTAATTCTGTATTGATGAATGAAGCATCATAGGTGTTTAACGATCTCACTTTGCTTTCTGCAACACAAATGTCCATGTTGCAGTCAGTACTTTTCTATTTAGCTCAGTATAGCTAAATTACATAGCATCATGACTTCAACAACATTGTGTCCTCTTCACTTTAAACACATTATTGCATCCACGAACTGCTGAGACACATGTTTGCATCAGTGTCTTATCAATGCTGTTCATATTTGGAGGAGGAGCACTAAGGGGTGAGGAGACGCCTTTCAAAAGAAACAAGAGCATATGAAGCCCCATGTTTGTTGATGAGCAGGGCTCTGGTACAGCTTTCTTGTTTCCAGCTGATCAGGATGTTCATCATGCTGTGATGATGAGTGCCCAGGAGTTGTAGAGTATTTTTGAGTGCTTGCAGCACACATAGAAAGTTTCAAGCAAGACCTAAAGTTTAATGAGACAGAACTTTGGAATATTTATACTCTTTTAAATGCACAAAGATGCAGCTGGAGACAAAATGGGATAGTGCTGTATTGTTTTTCATCCTTGTGATATTGTTCTTTGGTTTGGCTTTCAACTTTGCACCTTCCCATCAAAACTTTCTGATCTGAATTCTGCCATTTCCCAAAGGTGTCTGGCAAACAGAAGGAAATGACTTCCCACTTGATGAAAAAGAAATGATTTTTTGGTGGGGAGGTATTAAATGTAGTCCTGAGGGGATATTTCAGTGATACCTAATTTGAGATAAAATTATGCTGTTAATTTAGTAAATGTAAGTGGGGGAAAAAGTGGTGCTTTTCCATCCAGGGAAGGCTATGGGGAATATTTGTGAGATTTTTCTTCTAGTTATTGTAAGCAAAATAATCTAGTCTTCTATCTTTCAAGGGTTTTCATTTTTTTTTTCCAAGATGCTATTAAAATGCCGGCTTACAAAGTCTCCAGCAGTAACGAAGAAATAACTGTATAAACCCCAAAAGGTTCTCAGTATCATTTTTCAGTGTGGAATGGAGAGGAATAAAGCTAAATGCTACCTTTTCTATTTCCCTGCACAAATTGCTTATTCTTGGGCTGAGCTTCAAATGTGTTTCAGCACCAAGAAATCACAAGTTGTATCTCAGCTTTTAAAGGGGAGCATAAACATCCTCTGATGCTTTTGACACATATCAGAAAAATAAAATTTAAAAAAGAGGGGAGATGTAACTAACTTCCTGCTAGAAAAGAGAGCTCTAGAAATTGAAGACAATGCCACAAAACTAAAGGTCTGATGTACCTGACTTGTCTATTTTGGGGATGAACTGATTCAGTGCTAACTTCTCACCAAGCTTCCAGATAAAGCCAGTAGCTCCAGTGTTTGAAGAGGCAAAATTTCCAAGGATGCTTTTGAGGGTGGATCCAGAGTCTTCTAATATCTTTTTTTTTTCCATGAAAGGACCTGATTTTTGGGAAGAGATTTGGATTTCTTAACTCATATAAAATAAAGTGTCTATTTGGATGGCGATGATAACTGCTGAAATGGAAGCCACCTGCACACTGGCAGGTTAAAAGACATCTCTTCTGCTTTCAGCAGCAGTAGAAGGTGGGAAGAAGAAAGGAACCAATGAACACTTTCTTAATCTGAACTGGTTTTTGATATGCTTGTTTTCTGAAGTCTTAGATTTTTTTTCTTTCATAAACTTAAAAAGATGAAGGTTTTGCCTGTCTCACACATAGCCTTCTGCCAATATTAAAAAAGATACATCTCAGAAGTCTAGTTAAGTAAAGAAGGTATTCCTAGGTAAGAGGGGCTGATTTTAAGATTTAAACCAAGTACAATGCCTGGTATAACAGCAAATCAACACTGAAATGCCTCTAGGAAGGCACGTAGTCCTAAGAGCTGAGAGGAGAGGCAGCTGTTCCTACAAGCATTGCATGGGATATTTTTCATACTAGACAAGCTTCTGAATTTGGGGAGGAGGGTGATTTTGAGTAGTCAGTCAGTAGTTCAAATTGATTAAACTTTTTATTATATAAAGAGATTTCAACAATAGATTGACAAGCATATAAATAAGAAAATAGACTTCATGTATTTTCCCCCCTTGAATTGCATGGATTGTTGACAAGCACTGAAAAAAATGAACTGTGTACATAATAAAACACTGTTCTGCCACAAATACCAACTTGTAGCAGATGCAGAATTTGCGCAACCTCACACCTCACCTTTTAAACCGCAATACAAATAACTTGGCTGGCTGCAGCCAGCAACGAGAGAGAGAGTGGATGGTATTATTCCGAACTGCCTTACCAAAGGTGTGCCAATTCCTTGACATGGATATCACCCTTGACAACTTTGCCAACCATTTATTTCTTGCCAGTTTGAAGCTACTTTTCTTTCTGGAATGGTTTTATCCATGCTCAGAGCAAAATGCAAGAATCGGAGTATTTTTTTGCTTCAAGGTGGCTGTGAAAATGCATGTGTAATAGAGAGAAATAAGGAAACAGAATCTAACGCGTGTTTTCCAAAGTATCACTTGAGAACACAAACCAACAACTGAACAGGAAAATATCTTCTTGTTCTGTTACCTGGGCCTTTTTTGTTTGTTTGTTGGGGTTTTTTTTGTTTTGTTTTGTTTTTTTTTTTTATTTTTTTTTTTTTGTGTTTTTTTTTTTTTTTTTGGTTTTTTTTTTTTGGTTTTTTTTTTTTCTTTCCATTTCTCCCTTAAATCCTTAAGGGCAAAAACCTGGATTGCAAATGCTAACGTTTTGGACTTCCATCATGATTAAGTAAGACTGGGTGGGGAGAGGGAAGGAAATTATGGCTGATTTTCAAGTTTAATAAGGAAGACAAAAAGAGAGTATGGAAGTTTTTTTCTATCCCATCCTCCAAAACAGTTCTAAATTTACCTCTTTTAAAAACCTAAATCAGGCTAATAAGCTCCAAGAACACTTCTTAAAATTGTGTGGAATAATAGGGCACAGTCTGCTGGCACAGGATAAGAGGGTGCATGAGCTAATTAGCTTCCTTCCTTCTTTAACCCCAATAATAGGTATCCTAGAGTTTAATCCATGTATAACTGGAATTTTAAAGCCCCAAACGCTTAAACCCCTTATACCATGGAAACACCCAGACTGATGTTTTTCTCAAAACAAAATAAAAATGCTAATGACTATGCTGCACAGAAAGGCCCTAATGACACAAAATGTCTGTAAACTCCATCAGTTATTGTCACATAGGGGAAATAAAACCAGCTGTAGACTTTTCTTCATGTGTGTAAGTTACTCCCTCCCATTAGGCTGCTGTACCAGTTTGCCTTTGCCAGCTGCAGAGCGTCATGAATGGTAAGTACTTACCAGCATACTTCAGGGGCCCTTGAAGAACTTGGAAAAGAATGTTTTTGTTAAGTTTCCTTATACTTGGTTTTAGGATATTTATTTAAAACTTGGCCACCCTACTTCCAACTTCCATTTCTTGCTGTGTTTGACTTTCAAATAATGACACAGAATATGAAGTGCTTCTTGTTTCATTTTCACAGCTGCTGTTCTAGGTGGGAAAAATCAAAATGTGTCCCAACAGTGACATAAACTGTCTTAATTTTTCATTATCTCATTACACATCTTCATATAGAAATTTCTGCCCCATGGGGTTTGATTTCCTTCCATTTGTGGCAACTGACCTTTACCATTTTATCACTATCAGTTTTGACTGAGGAAGAGGAAATGCAATGCAGGTTAAAAGTTATTAGCTAGAATAAGGTAATGTTTTAAAAAAATCACTCAGTAGTTGTTAAATTTATATCAAATCATAATTTCAGTATTAATGCTAATATAATGTTAATCAACATGTTCTTGAAGATGTAAATTGTTCCCTCTTACCCCACTAAATCTAAGCATAACTAGTCCTCAAAAACTCAAGTGGTTTTTGCTGTTACTTAAGTAGGCAAAAAGCACCGCAGAAGACATAAATATTAATTTTATTTCATACTGAACTCTACTTGTCAGCTGTGCAGCAGTCTTGTGGGTAAAGACTCAGCCTCTCAGATACTGTGGCCCATGTATTTGGCATATGATAAGGCAAATCATGGGGAGCATATGCAGATAATGGATTTATAAGCTCAGCTGTTGCCAGGAGCTTACAAATTGGCTGATTAATTTGGTATGCTTGAAGTCTGAAGTGTGGTATTTATAAAGTGGCAGAGCTGCAGGACCCAGTCTCATAAGGTGCTTCTTCTCTGTTGCAAATGGGCAATCCTTCTCATGCCCTTTCACCACTGCCCCACAAGGCAGACTCATCCCAGCAGCTTTCTGGCTCTGATAATAGGTGGCACACTTAGTTCATACTCCTAATTTTCCTCCCTTCTCCTTTACCTTCTTTAATTACAAGTCAGGTTGTACTTTATCACTGAACATGGAATTCAGGCTCTATTTGTATGAGGTCTATCAATATCTCGGCTTCTTAACCAGTTTTACAGGCAGTGATTAACGAAACTCTCATATAGCATGTCATGAAAGCATAAGGAAAAATTCCTACATGATGTGATTCTGTTGAAGTAGCTGGTTTAGATTAGGGAATAAGCCAGCCCTTTATATCTACATCAACCTGGGGTTTACTAATATCTAAAGAAAATACTACTGCAGATTTTTTCCCAACTTTTAGTTGAGTCAGAGGTTCAATTTTCAAGTGTTTGCAGTTGATTAACTTTTTTCTTTAATAAGATCAAGAGATGCTATTAAATTAAATGAATGTAAAATCAAGTGCCTGGTGAGCAACAGGAGCTCATTTCTTTGTATAGGTCAGACTGCTTGTAATGAAGATACAATGATCAGTCTTAAAGAATCAAAGAATCTTCCCAGAGATGAAAGAGATCAACACCAAGGCCAGCATGCAGGTTTTGATAAGCAAATATCTATAACTAAGTATGCAAATGAAACACTGGACTCTTGTTTCAGGCCCTAGAGGGTTCTTTTAATCAATCACATCTTGTACAAAAGGCTTCAGTGCATCTTTTTGAGTTTCTGTGCGAGTACTTATGCTCCTTTGTTCTATACAGAGTTTCTGAGCACGTAGGTTATTAATTCTGTATCAGCTGGCATAGCTCTGACTTGCTGTTGTGGTTCTGGATGACAGGGCTGCAGAAGTCTGCTGCCTTTTCACTCTGATGGAGCTGGAGAGATATTGGGAGTGGGTGCTTGTAGCACTGTTTCCCATGTCAGCCATGGATTTGTGCTGGATTGATCTCTGCCTACAGAAAATGTTCTCTTCCAGTTTGCATGTCAATGTTCAGGGGCTGGAATATTGTCTTTGCAATACTCTTTCAGGAAGTGCTCAACTAGATGATCTTCAGGTCCTTTCCAACCCTAACTATTCTGTGATTCTATGACAAGGAGGCAGGGCTTTATTTTAGTTACTGCCAACAAAGGAGAGAGATTTGTTGCTGTCTAGGGCCCTTTCCATATGTCCTGCAATCAATGTATGCCTGTATCAAGCACCATAGCTGATATGGTGGCCATGATACTTATCAATGTTTGGAAGAGTTAGGTGTCTGTCTTCACTGAGTTCAGATTACACTGGTTATCAAAGTCTCTTAGGGAATTTAAAAAGTATTCTAGTTCCTGTCTATATTACCTCTCTGCAACTGGATTATTGTAAGGGTACAGATACCTGAACCTATTAAATACAGCTTCGCACCAATCTCACGTTTATGCTTACCTTAGTGTTACCTAGCCTCTTTGTAAGTATTGGATGTCATGCACTGCCCAAGGTTACACACTCTTGTACTCCATAAAAGTGAGATTTGACCCCATGGAAAATACACTGACAAATCAAAATTTGTAATCGGTTTAAAGTTCAAGGGTGCAGCCAAATCCTGAGCCAGTGCAATTTGACCTAGATTCACTGAAGTAAGTAGGTCTGCAGCGAACTACGTAAACAGAAGAACCCTGTCCCACTGTGGTTGCCTGCCTATGGTGGGGATCCCAAGGAAATGCTTAAAGCCTGATGAAGGCTGTGGTTTGCTGCTTCAGCAAAATGAAGTTTCAGAAGAAAAAAGTATGTTTCCTTCTGCTATTTTCTACAAATAATAGTGACTGAACACCCAGGATGGTGAGGAAACTCTCTCAGTTGAGTTGAAGGGACACTAGCAACATACACCTGCTTACTTCTGTGCCACTAGAGAAGGGAGTGCTAAAATACTGTTCCCACCACTTGGGCCAAAAAATCTACGTTTGTCATTCATCTGCTCCTGATACCTTTGGTAGTATCATCCCGTGTCCTTGTGTCCCCCTATCCCCAAGCTCCAAGTCCATCTAGACATCAACATGCTGTAACTTTTAACCTGCATTAGCATCATTGCAACAGTTCTCATCAAAAGTTCAGAGTTTGCATTCAGTAGCTAATGTTCCAAGGACACTCTTTAAAAATTTTAGAACAAAGTAACCTTCAGCCTTTATACCCCCTCAAGGTTTTTTTCCCAGTTTTTCCATTCTCCTCCCAGAATGCCTGGATGTTTGAGTAACAAGGCTTGGGAAATCTCAGCAAGTTTTCAACACTAAGGCTAATGGAGATACAGAAGAGCAGAGCTTGCTGACAGAAACCCACGCATAGCTCTGGTGATTTCTGGATATTGCTGACAGCAGTTTGAAGAATAATTTCAATGTTAATTAAATAGTTCTAAGAACCAGAAATAACAGGTTAAGGGTAGGGCTCAGCTATCATTTCCATTAGTACAAATACAAAGTTGCCAATGCCTATGTATGCCAATGAATTTTTCCTTGATTGCACCAATATAACTGACTTCATCTCAATCCTGGAAGGAGTCAAACTGAAATATTTAAATTGGTTCAGGCTATTTTAATGTCCCAGTGGACTCAGCACTCCTGAGCACCTGGATGTTAACTGTACCAGTTACTGATAAATAACGCACATTGCCTTCTGCCACACCAGGTGTCTTTGTAACTGCCTTCACTTACAGTAATTTAGTCATATATTTTGTGTTTATGTTTCAACCTACATGATAAGAAATAGGAATTCAGTAATGTAGAGGAAAAATCATTCAGGGGGTCCTAGGCAGCATAAACTACTGCACCATTCGTGATCTTCATTCGGTAGGGTCTTTCCACAGCTATCATTCTAAGTCCGATTTGATTTGCAAATAGACTCATAGGAGAAACAGATTCAGACTGACAGCAGGTGGATACATGACTGTGAGGAAGAGAACTCACGTTAATTCATCGAAAGACTTTTTTAATATCATTCATGTCTGAATCGCTGTGGTATGGGGGAATTCCAAACAGATTTTTATGTACGGAAGGCAGAATTTACTATATATGATGCAAAGGCATTTGAAAATAAAAGTAGAAAAAAGTATTTTTGATGTTAAAATCATATGAAAGAAAAACTGGGTTCTGTTGTTAATCATGTTCCAAGCTTCTGATATGAAAAGCTTAGACAAGTTATTCATACCCACTGTACCTCAGTCTTTAAGGCTGCAAAATATCTGTATGCTATTGTCCTGCATGGTCAGGTCAGCCTTACACTTCATGTATTACTGTTTATAAGCAGGATGAGCTCCTTTGGGGAAGTTACTATGGCTGCAAAGACACAATGGTCTGTAG
>NW_009914519.1:31201-31495 GCF_000696875.1 Nestor notabilis
TGGTCCTACTTGCTAAACAGGTGACTGTGTTGTCCCACTGTAACTCTGTTAAATGCTGAACTGCAATGTAAAATTCTATTGTTCATTCATTACGTGGAAGAAAAGAAAGTGTTCCGCTACAGACCGTGTGGCTAACGCAGGAGGTTCTGTCAGCATACCTCCAGGAATAACCCGTTTATGTAACACGCTCAAGCGCACCTCGAAATAGAGAAACCCGTGAGCGGGGAAAGGCGGCAGGACCGCCTGCGCGGGGGGTGCACATCGCTCGCTCCCGCCGCCCTGTTCCCCTGTCTG
>NW_009914520.1:0-928 GCF_000696875.1 Nestor notabilis
ACCCCGGGTGGTGGTAAGAGAGGGGGGGAGTGGGGATGGGGTGGGATTGGGACTGGGGATGGGGGAGCAGGAGCAGGGGTGGGGGAGCAGGGACAGTTGGATGATGGACCAAGACCAGAGGTGATGGACCAGGGATAATGGATGAGGGACCAGGGGTGAGGGACCAGGGATGAGGGACCAGGGATGAGGGACCAGGACCAGAAATGATGGAGCATGGATGGTGGACCAAGACTGTGGATGATGGTCCAGGGGCAATGGATCAACACCAGGGATGACGGACCAAAGATGATGGATGATGAATCAGGATCAGGGATATTGGATCAGGGATCTTAGGCTAAGACCAGGGACAAATGGACCAGAGATGATGGACCATGACCAGGGATGGTGGACCAGGAATGATGGACCAGGACCAGGGATAATGGACCAGGATCAGGGATGATGGACCAGGACCAGGGATAATGGACCAAGACCATGGACAACAGTCCAGGGGTGACTGACAAAGAACAGAGTTACTGAACCACGACCAGGGATAATAGACCAGGACCAGGGATGATTGAAGCAGGGACGATGGACCAGGGTTGCTGGCCCAAGACCAGGACAATGGACTGGAGATGACGAACCAAGACCAGGGATGGTGGACCAGGGACAACTGGACAATGGACCAGGGACAACTGGACAATGGACCAGGGACAACTGGACAATGGACCGGGGACAATGGACCAGGACCAAGGATGATGGACCAGGACTGGCGACGATGGACCAAGGATAATGGTCCAAGACCAGGGGTGATGGCCCAGGGACACTGGACCGTGCGGAGGGGCCAGGTCGCGGTGCGGTGCCCGGGGGTGCTCACCCTGCCCGGCCTCGCTGCAGTCCACAGTGAAGTAGGTGGGTTCGTTGGCCTTGAGCCCCGTCTTCTCCACGCCCG
>NW_009914520.1:1000-1267 GCF_000696875.1 Nestor notabilis
CTCCTGCCAGCACCCCACAGACCAGCTCCCCACAGACCACAGCACCCCACAGACCACAGCATCCCATACACCAGCACCCCATAGACCACACACCAGCGCCTTGCCTGGAACTCCCAACCCTACCTCTGACACCCCATGGGACTCCCATCACCCATGAGACCCTTATCTCAATAACCCATAGGACCCCCATCCCCATGCTTGGCACCTCATGTCACCCCCACCCTCACCCCAGCACCCCATAGGTCTGGGATCCCCATCTCCATGCCC
>NW_009914521.1:0-596 GCF_000696875.1 Nestor notabilis
CAGCTCGGGGCCGTCTCCTCCAGGGGTGCAGGCAGAGCACGGGGTTCGGCGCAGCTGCGGCGCCTCAGAGCTCCTCCGGGCCTCACATGCACATAACCTGCAACCTAGAGCCAAGCACCTGCGGTCACGGCTCTGCTGCAGGAGGAGCCACAGAGCTCACCCACAGCGTCTGACCCACAGAGCTCACCCACAGCGTCTGACCCACAGAGCTCACCCAGCGTCTGACCCACAGAGCTCACCCACAGCGTCTGACCCACAGAGCTCACCCACAGCGTCTGACCCACAGAGCTCACCCAGCGTCTGACCCACAGAGCTCACCCACCTCTCCTCCTCAATGCTGCCGCTCTCGGCGTCGCCCGTGTCCCTGTTCTCCTCCACGTCTCCTTCACCGAGGTCCATGTCCAGCTCGTTGCCAGCTTCCGAGCGCGTGTACGTGTACCCACTGGAGGGGGAAAGGAGAGCTTAGAGCAGCTCCAGGGCCTAAAGGGGCTACAAAAAACCTGGAGAGGGGCTTTGGACAAGGGATGCAGGGATGGGATGAGAAGGAACGGCTCACACTGGAAGAGGGAAGAGGTGGATGGGTGCTTGGGAGGGAA
>NW_009914521.1:725-1144 GCF_000696875.1 Nestor notabilis
CCCGGGGCAGAGGTTGGACCTGGAGGAGCTTTAAGGTTCCTTCCACCCAACCGATTCCATGAGTCCATGAATAAAGGGCAGGATGAGGTTTAGCAGCTCCAGAGGACATTTCTACTGCACCCAGCTTGGGACCAACAGGAACTGAAGGTTCCTGCCCAGCAGGGCCATGGCTTGCAAACAGGGCATTCATTTTTGGGGTGACTTCAGAGACGTGGCCTGGCCTGGCCTGACCTGATGGAACGACATGTGAAGAAGACAATCCTCTTCAGCCTCTTGTTGTAGAAGAAGTAGTTGAAGGACCACAGGCTGCCATCCTCCCCAAAAGGGTCCGAGTCCAGGTCAGGGTTGTAGCTGGAAAAGTGGAATGAGAAACACCATGTTGGATCCTGCTCCCAGTGCCAACCCCGAGGCGGGAAAAG
>NW_009914521.1:1179-1456 GCF_000696875.1 Nestor notabilis
AAAGTGAGGGGGCTGGGTGAGCCGGGGGCCGCCTCCATGGGCTGCTCAGCTGGACGGTGAGAGGAGCCACCCCATGTCCCTGGGCTGGATTAGGGGGAAGGACAAGACCCCTCCCTGGTGTGGAGGCCACAGGAGGCCCGGGGGGGCTCCTGCCCCGTTACCTGTAGATGTCACACTCGGACAGACAGATCTCCTCATCCACAGCGTCCCAGAGGTGAGGCTTCAGCGCGTTGAAGTCCTCCCGCACGGCAGAGAAGAGGCTGCAGTTGACGGCGTT
>NW_009914522.1:0-8395 GCF_000696875.1 Nestor notabilis
AACCCAAACCATTCTATGATTCTATGCTTTTGCCCTTCTCTGACAGATGGACCCCATCATCCCTTAGGAGACCAGGTTTGTCAAAGCAAGTCCCAGCGTCTAGGTAGCCAAACCACTGGCTGTGGCACCAGTCCTGTAACCATTTGTTGATTCACCAGATGCAACTAAATCATAGAATCATAGAATAGTTAGAGTTGGAAAGTTCCAACCACCCTGAGGGACATCTCACACTAGACCATGTTGCCCAAGGCTCTGTCCAACCTGGGCTTGAACACTGCCAGGGATGGAACATTTACCACTCCTTTGGGCAACCTTTTCCAGTGCCTCACCACCTTCCTGTCTCCTTCTGCACTGACGTTGTTGTCTGCAGAGCTGTTGCTCTCACATATTCTCACTGCTCTCTTCGGCTGCAATTGTTGCTATGCAGCAGTTTTTTCTCCTTCTTAACTATGTTCTTCTAGAGGCACTACCAGCATCACTGATGGGCCCAGCCTTGGCCAGTGGTGGGTCCATCTTGGAGCTGACTCTTCTAGCAGCATCTCACAAAACTGCCCCTGTAGCCCTCCTGCTTCCAAAACCTTGCCATGCAGGAGGTAAGCACTAGGCAATCACTGGCATTTTGAAGATCTTATATAGAGCTCTGTGAAGCACATAAATGCCCATTTTCCACAAAAGTGTACTCATCACCAGGCTAATGTTTGGCCAGAAGCCTCCTGCCAGATGGGTAAGAAAGTTAATCTCCTGGAAGGTTATCAGCTCTTCCTCTGCCTTTTTCAACTATTTTTTACAGTAATTCTTTTGAATAACAACTTGTTGACTGATTATTTCTATCTAGAGGAACTCTGAAAAGACCATGGTCATTGCATGGGTGGGGAAGGACCAGGGAACAGCATAGAAAAGACCCACCACTACTCTGTTGTCTCCCAAGCAGCACCCTGAGGCAACTGAAAGCCCAAATGTTGTTCTCTCTTGCTAACCCTCTGTTACAAACCTACAAGTGCCTTTAGCACAAGGACAGAGATGCGGGAGGGCTTCCATCTGTGTCCAAATCCCTCCTAATTCATCGCTAGAGCTACTGGATGCAGGAGTCACACTGACACGTTTGCTCTCTGCAACCTGAGAGAAGTAATTTGATTCTTGATTTCGTCTCCCTCTCTGTAAACAACAGTGCTAAAAATAACCTCCTCATCGCCAAGCTGAGTTTACTGCATTAGTAGCTGTCAAACATCTATAGAAGTGGAAGGGGTTATTTAAGGGTACGTCTCCCTGGCATAGTACAGCACAGTGTAAAAGTATGTATTAAGGAGAGTGAAATTAGGCTTGTGCTCTACCCTGATAGCAAGCTCATGAGGAACATGGCGAGTGCCAGCCAGAAGGGAGCTCTGTAGTAGCAGTACCCAAAGTTTCCAAACCGTGATGGGTGAGTGAGTAACTCAAGTTGAACCACCCACTCTGGAGCACAGATACCACCTTCTTCTCTCTCCCACATTTCTCTTTAACACTGCTTATGGTTCACTTTTGGCTTGTTTGTGACCTTTTTTTCTTCCATCCATCCATCCATCCATCCATCCATCCACCCATTCCTGAACCAACTCTGGACCCATGACACCTTGCAGTCCCCCCATGTTTTCTCACATGGCTTCTTTCACAGCCATCCTCTCTGTGACTTTAAGAGGATGACAAAGGAAAGCCAGAGGCACTGTTAGTGATCCAGGCAAAAGCACAACTGCAGGACTCAAAACTTCCATATAGAAATAACCCCATTTCAGAATGGTAACTGTGGAACAAGAATTTTAATTTGGACACAGCAGTCCCTCTCTTCCCTGTGTTGCACACACATCCCTCATGCCCTGGGAAGTCACTGCAATCCCTACTACAGCCATAGCCCCCTCATTTGCAGCTGTCAGCTCTGCATCTTCCCTTTAATTAAGGGAAGTAGCCAAAAGAAAGTCATTACCATTTGACAGCATAAAAATACCATGCAGGAAGCATGGTTACTCTCTGAACTGAAGCAAACAGGCCATAGCATAAGAATTAATTAATAGCAGAGATTTCAGGAGCTGGACAAATTGCTGTGAGATTCACACCCCTAGCATCAGCCCTGTGCCTGTTTTGTTTTACAGCTAGATTTGTTGTTTGGGTGTTTCTCTGTATTATTCTTGTGGAGCACTTTAAATGGTAAAAAACCCCAACATAGCACATGAAGCAGCAAAATTTCATTAGTTCACTTGCACACTGAATTTCCCTGATTTGCAGCATTTTTCTATATGCAATTCTGACAGCAGAGTGAAATACCAGTGAAAGAGTAGAAAGGAAGAAGTAGATAAAGAAGAGTACATTAGGGAAAAGTTTTAATGTAGGTCTTAATTTGGTATTTGGAACCAGATAATACAGTAGGAAGCAATTAGAAAGGCAGGGAGAAAAGAAGATTTAGTTCAAGTGTTGGTCTGCTTAATATTAATCCCATCCATTGTTTTCTGTTCTTATTAATCAGCACATTGTAATTACTGTGTTGTCTCTGTCCTGGTGCTCCCGATCCTGTCCCTCGCTGTGACAGCACTGTGTACCTCACATCTTTTGTCTTTTTGAGCAGCGTGGCTGCTATCCAAAGGATGTGTCTTTTGCTGCAGACAGAGGATTTGGGAGGGTTGATCTGAAATGAAACATTCACATTCAAATGCTGAAATCCATTAAAATGCAAACTAAACTAGATTAGGATAGAATTCCCAAAAAGTTTCCTTGGACAAATGTGCTCATGGTGATAATAAGACAAAGGTATGTGACTGCTGTGTTTCTGCCCTCAAAACCTGAGCTGTCTCAGGAAACCTTAGCACACAGTACAAAAAGGGATATGAAAGGACACATACCAGGGATAGCATTAATATTGTGAAGTATTTATAGCATTAGATCACCTTTAATTAACACCATCTGCCAGGAAGGTAGGAGCAATAGATAATCTGGAGGTTCAGAAATGGAAGTGCCTCACCACTGGATCTTTATCAGATCTGAGCATGGTAAATGTAAATCTCAGGTTCTATATGTGGGTTTAAGAGAGAAATGAATTAGTTAGTTAGTTTTGAGAAATTTGGTCATGTTTACCTAGCCTGCTTTAAAACACTGTTGTAGAGCAGGTACCGGTTTGTTAAAGAGAAACATCAAATGGTTGAACACAGAGCCATAATCTGCAGATGCAACAAAGGATTTAGTAGGCATGTATGTGTCCCTTCCACATGAAGTGCTAAGGAACTCAGAGTATTTCATCCTACCCCTTCCAGTTAACCCAGGCCTAAGGTGGCCTGCTTTAGATGGTACAGGGCACCTGATTAAAATGCTCCTCACATTAGTTGCAGATCAAGATCCATAGGTGCTCCAGATCAAGACCATAGGTGTTCCATTCCCAAAGCAGCTAATTGCACACTGAAATTATGAATACTCCATGCGAAGTCAGACCATGGCAGAAGATAATTTGGTCTCCAAGTGGGGCATGCCTCTTGCACCCACATAACTGTGGGAGCATTTATTCATGAAAATAGCTAAGAGAGAAAGAAACCATCAATTTTACAGCACAGGTTATGAGTGGGAAAGGGAGCGTGGAAAACTGTCAGGGTGTGATAAAAGATCATGAAATCATCCTGGGATGATGATGGTGAAATCATTCCTACTACATTATAGATGTAATGTTCATCTTTTTTATTTCCTCCGTCTATTTGTACCATTCCCCCCCCCCTTCTTTTTTTCTTTCTGGCTCTGCAGTCCATTAGGCTGCAATCCTGCTGCTTCCCCCAACAGAGCTGAGTGGGGATGTTGTAATCAGCACTTGAGACAGATGTTCACAAGAAAATGCCAATAGATTTTAAAAAATTATATCAGTGACTGCAAAAGAGTCACTGTAAAGTGCTTGTAATCAGCATGACAAATACCTGCAATGTAATTAAAGAATACAGTCTTAAGGTGCTTGTTTTAATGAATATAAACAGAAAAGTGTCATCCACAATAATTTATATGGTCTAAGATAAACCTTTGAATGTTTACAGTGCTTAACACACACAATGGTGCCAGTGCTTCCATCAACATCATTGTTCATACTCAGAAGTGATGCAGAGGCAGTGGGCTTTTGTACACCACAGGGGGCACAGGGGCAGTTATTACTGTTTGTGACAGGGTAGTGCCCAGAAGAGCACCATCCTGCTGTGCTGTCACAGTAAGAATATATGCTAAGGGAGACTAGACAGAGAAGGAAGTGGCAGGTTAAAAGGAAAAGTGAGGCACAGAGGTGACTGACTCAGAGATTACACAGCAAAGTAACAGCAGTCAGGAGAAGAATCACAGTGTTTTAACACACAGGACAGCTCACCAGGCTGCACTACCACCCAGGAGGCTTGAAGTAACACAGCCTTACCATCTTCCACACTAATAATGGCCACTTCTGAGCTGAGCATTGTTATGTGGCCTCCCAGAAGTATAAATTGCCCATTTTTATGTGAAGTAATTAAAGGTTTCCTTCCTTTGCCTTAAGAATTCCCTGTATGAAAAAGCAACTTATCATTTCACACAGACGCTTGAAAGCCTTTTCTTTTCACACTCTGAAACACTCATAAAGCAAGAAGCAGCAAATCACATGGACCAAACCCACTTTAAACTAATCTCCTACCCCACTAACAGTAAGCTGTTACTATTTCATTAATAATTACACTAGTTTTGAATGACCATGTTAACTAGCTATTCTGATAGTTGCAGTTAGTCATAGCACATGGGTTCAAACATTTCAAATTTCCTCTTAAAAGCAAATATTTGTCCTAGCTGTTCTTCAGTGAGAACATTCCCTCATTCTCAAGGATGACAGATCTTTGACTTGTGAAAATAGAGTATGACAACTTAAAAATCAAAATCAGTAATATCTTTGAACCCCACTGCAGCTTCAGCAACAAATGAGTCCCCTCACTTCTCAATGTGTGTAACCAAAGGCAAATGTGTCTTTAGTAGATAGCTTTCCCTTCCCACGCTGCTCCATTTTTGGTTATAATTTGATGACAGTTTAGAATTGGTTTAGTTTATAAAGCTAACTTTCTTAACTTTAGTCAAGTACATATGAGCTTACCCTTAATTCTCTTTGTAGGCAATTAAAAGAAATTAAACACTGTGGGTGAAATTCTTCTGATTTGTTCTACAGCCATGACTTAAACGCCTGTAAAGTGTCACCCTACCTTGTACAGTTTCACCCCTTCCCCAAATGCTGGTACCAACAAAGTCTTTGTCCCACTCTAAGAAACTGCTGACCACACTGGTTGAGAGACCTGAGAAATTCATCTAAGCAGTTTAGTGGTCATTTGTGTAGGAACCAAACCTCTGAGTGTAGTAAAAACCCAAGCTGCTATTTGTTACACTCCAGGATATTGATAACACATCTTTTTGATATAAGGCTCAATTTTCCACTCTCTTGCTCAATGGTCTGTGCTACAGCAATAATCATGGACAAAGCTCGATTCAGCACAGCTTGGCTTACTAATTTATTTTGGCCTTAACAAGATAAAAAGAATACTTGCTTTTATCCCAAGGTCACTGTAAGTGCTGGAGACATGAAGCTTTTAATCCACTGCATTTTTGTAGAAACTGCTGCAGTATTGTGAAATGTTGGCTTGTTTTCCTCCTTCAGCTCTGTAGGAGCATAATTGTTGTATCTCAGCAAGGACTATGATTGCAGAACTGCACCAAATTGATGTGGTCAAGAGCAGGGTGAAGTTGACCAGAGAGGGCCATATATAGACTGCTAACTATATTGGCCAACCTTGAAGGGCATGTGTACCTCCCTTTAACAGTTGGGATCCAGTGCAGTGGGGTGATTCAGAGAAAGTAGGATGTCAGAACTCCGGCCTGACCAAGAAGAAAGCTATTGACTCTAAAGAATGACCCACAGAGCTAAAGGGGGACAGCACCCTTGCCCATGGTCTTGGTAAGGAAGCTGGGTACCTCTTTCCCAGGCCATGGTACTAACTATAGAGTGAGGAACAGATGCACTGCAGGTCATGCTCCACCGTGTGCCAAGACCCACATCATCAGACTGGTCATCTGGTGTAATAGCACTGTCATTGCTGTGGAAGCCTGGTGCTCTCCCGTGGCTGCAGGCAGTTTAACTCCACTGTATGACCCCTTGGCTTCCTATACTTACAGTCTAGCTTTACAGGAGATTTGGTTTTCTCTGTTCCTCCTTCTCAACCCTTTAAAAGGGAGCTGGAGCATTTCTAGCTTTTAGATTTACCTTCTGCTTTCCTTTAAGATTACCTCTGAGTTTTCTCATACTAAGAAATGTTAAATCTGCTTATTTCTTCATGCAAGTATTTCCCTTTCAACAGCCCTATAGTCTCTTTTCATATCTTTGCTGCCTGGTATAAGGCAATAATCCCCATCTGCTGCATCCTTCCACTTCACAAATAGATTTATTTCATTTCACCTAACTTGTCATAGTTGCACTGGCTTTATAATGAAGGAATTCTGGTATTTGATTTGTGACTTAATTTTCAAATAAATGCTACATGGGAGGTGATTCATTACATGATTATCTTACATGTTAAGCATGATATGAATGTATAACATAGCAAGACTAGAGACAGTAATTGGCTTTGAAAATTAAGTTAGAAGAATAATGATTTTAAATGATTCCTACAATGAAACAGGAGAAAAGGTTGACAAGATCAATTATGCAAGAAAATTTTAATTAGAAGAAAAAAATGTTCAAGAAGAAATGATGGCAAGAACAAATATTAACAGATATAATGGCACACACCAGCAGTACCAGCACTGAAGATGACTGATCTTTAGAATAAGGTGTAAGACTTAGAATCAGGTTCTGGTTTGAATCATTTTTCTGCTTCTCTCTTGCAATTTATTTTACTTCCATTTCTATTTTCATTTTATGACCATTCTAGTTCTTCAGCTTGCAAAAGACAATATTCTTTACATCTTTGCACAGATTTTAGCTCAATTTTTTTTTTTGTAATCTATTGATGAGAAAGATCACCAGTCTTGTCCTGAAGCCTTACATTCCTTGTTCTTTTCAATGTAATTAGAGTTTGTTTAAAATATGTAGCTTTCAGTTTAAATTTTGCTGATATTTTAGCTATTGGACCTTTTTGTGCTCTGCTACATTGAAAAATCTTATGATATTGCATAATATTTCCCTGAATAGATTAAATCAGATAATCATCCAAATGGAAGAAAAAAACACCTCTAAACTAATTTCTATTATTTCATGTGTTTGGAGAAGGAGCATGGTTTAGCTGCTAGTGGAGAGAGACAGACACCTCTACATGACAATTTATCCTATTGATTTAAGATGGAACTCAGGGACTGATTGATTTTGGAAGAGACTTAAAGCACTAAATTGGAGTGGATGACCAAATTTTAAGATAGTGAGCACAAGGTGTGATGAATCCTGACTTTGCAGGAGGCAGGAGCTCACATGTTTAAAGATATAATAGGAATGAATAACACACAGATTCGAAATGTCTGAAAACAATGCTAATGAAGAATTGAAAAGAGCTCTTGAGATAAAATAACAACAAAAAAATAGCTGTCGATTTTTTTTAATTTCGATTGTTAAATCTGTGATGGTTTTTTAATATAGAGTTGTAGATTAGGAAACAAGTACAGATAATACAATATCTACTAAAATAACTACCCCATAGTTATTTACTATGAGGTAAGTAACTATGACACATCTGAATTTATACATATGCAACATGTCTGAACACCATGACTTCTGTGAGACCTTCATGTTAACACCAGTTTGGAAGTAATTTGAATCCAAGTGAATTATTGTGACAGATGGCACCAGATCCTGACAGATGGCAGCATAACTGAGCTAAATTCCAACTTTCAAAACCTAATCACACGTATGACAAGCTAATAGTTCAAGATACAAATGTACCCTAGAAGAAGGAAGAAGCCGGGAAGGAGATAGAGGAGATAGCAATGGATTCTGCAATATTAGATAAATTAAGCAGATGTTGTTATTCTTTAAAAGGAGAAATCACTATTGGTTTTCAACAATGACCTAGTGGGTTTCACTTTGGCCTTTTATTCAGCTGCCAGTTCTTGTTTCTGCCTTCCCATCACTTTGCAGAGGGTCCCTGCAACCCTGTGCCCTGATACTGAGTGTTTGACAGATATGCTGCTGATTGTTGTTGTTCATGCCACATGATATTTCACACCCTTACATCTGACTTCTGAAAGGTGTTATGGTGCTGAGTGGGTGTCAGCTGAGAACAGAGTTAACTCGCTAGATTATATCATTGTTATAAACCTCCTCAGTAAAAATATTCCATGATATTTTGCTCTAGTGATCCCACTATGGGGATCAGAGTAAGCATTGTAGGGACTGTAGTGGTAGGACAAGGGG
>NW_009914523.1:0-231 GCF_000696875.1 Nestor notabilis
GGGGGAGATGCCAAATGGGCCCAGTATGGGGGGGACACGCTGGGAATGGGGGGGCAGGACCCCAAATGGGCCCAATATGGGGCTGGCACCCTGGGAAGGGGGTGCAGGACCCCAAATAGTGCCAATATGGGGGAGGGACAGGACCCCAGATGGTGCCAATATAGGGGGGATACCCTAGGAATGGGGGTGCAGGACCCCAAATGGGCCCCATATGGGGCTGCCCGCCTGGGA
>NW_009914524.1:0-1134 GCF_000696875.1 Nestor notabilis
CCAGCGTCTCCGCGCGGCCGTGCGTATCCATGTCTGTATTTCCTCGACTGTACTCCGCTCTGGAAGCTGCATGTCGTCCTACCTGTCCTGCCTTTTCCCGAGTGCTACCATCAAGGAGAGGTGGCAAGCGGGTGGCTCCTGCCCCGGATCCCCCGGGGACGCAAAATAGGAGCTTCCTTTGCAGGGCAAGAGAAATGCAGCTCAACTTCGTTTAAAACAAATTCGGGAATGTTGGTGACGGGTCCGTAAAACCCCTGTTGCCTGTTTCTCCTTCCCTCCCTTTACAAAATGAGCCCTCGGCCGCTTAGTGCCTCGATGCCGGCCGACTTCTGCAGGATTCAAACTGTGTTTGTTTGTAAACGAAAGCATCTTGATCTCAGCGCTTCCCGTCCGACCTAAGCGGCTGGATAGTTCGCAGCTGCTGCGGTAGCGAATGATCAGGGGACGGGAGAACCGACCCACCGCAAACGTTACTCAGAAACGGCGAGAGAAGCGCAAACCCCCTCTCCCAACCCCATGCTCCTTTCGCGGAGGAGATTATAGCGCCGTTCCGCTCCCTCCTGCGCCGGTGACCGCGGCAGCGGAGAACAGTGCTAGCCGGGGCCGAGCTGCACCCCCTTCCCCTCTCCGCTACCGCACTCAGCCGCCCCACGTTTATTAGGGATATACCTGACTCCGCTTCCTCTCCTTCCATCTCACAACCACAGCGGTTGAATCTGAACGGGAGCAGCTGTTTGCTCCAGCCGGAAAGGAGATGTCAAAACCTGTTGCATGGGCTTAGATCTGAGAAAGTATCTTCTTAAACCCTAAAATGTGAGTACAGAATCAATGCGCCAGCCATTCCGTAGGCGCTTTCACTTTAGGCTGCCTTAGCCTTCAGGCTGCAGCTTGCACGGAACGCTTGCTCGCATCCCGGGGAGCCGGGCAGAGGCAGGGCTAGCCCCTTCCGGAGCACCCTGTATCAGCTCACTTCCCAGGGCAATGGCAAATCAGCGACATCTGGATCCAAATTCTGTACAACTGCTTTTAACTTTCGGGAAATAAAATATTCCTGTACATGCTGGAAGAGAGAGCGATACTGTCTACAAAGGCACAGCATAGGGGCGAGTCAAGCTGTACTGACTGGAGACGGAA
>NW_009914524.1:1239-2350 GCF_000696875.1 Nestor notabilis
CCGTTTGCCTCCAGTCCCTCGGGGACATTTTCCCTAGTGGAAGGTTTTATCTGGGACCGAAACTTGTGCCCGGCCCCGCTGCCTCCCGGCCGAGAAAGCCCGGGAGCTTATCCCAGTCGCAGTCCCGGTCCCGGTCCCGGTGTGGTCTTGCCGAGGACCCACTGGAGAAGCGCCTCGCCCCTTCGCGCAGTCCTTGCCACGCACGAAGCAGCGTGCAAGACGGTCAGTGTCAACACAATCGTTGCGAAATACGAGCCAAATTAAAAAATCGGTTTTTATCGTAATGCTCCTTTTATTAACCCGACTGTCTGCAGGACAGGGCCGGGGAGGGAGGCCGTCGTGTCGCTTCTGTGGCGCCTTCCGCTGCACGGAGCTGATTCGTGTCCACGAGTGGGTGCCAAGAGACCTCTACGGTTATCTGAAACTCTCCTTCTCGGCTGTGCCTCCACGGTCTCCTTGTAGCCAGCAGCCTGTGTGGAAGCCTGCAGGCCCGCTGCGTTCCCATTGACGGCACCATCTAAGACAGGGACAACTTACCCAAACTTCTGCCATGCATCTTTCCTTAGGATCACCTCCTCTGCGGCCCGCCTTGCCCCTTCTGCAGGGGCGCAGACGCCGGTGGCAGAGCCCGGGCCAAATCCCCGCCGGAGAGGCGGGATGCAGGGAATGCCTATGTCCCTGCCCATGTCCCTGCACCCGCTCGCACGGGGCTGCGGACACGCGTGCTCCTGACAGCCGGCCTCGGCTCCCCGTGTGGGGAGGGCAGGGGGACGGGTGGTCCTCCTTTTACCGGCTAGAGTAGCGAACAGATGATAAACTCTGCTATCTTCACATGCCAGAAAGAAGCACATCTTCCCCGCACATGTCCACTATTGTGGCAAGGGAGAGCAGGCAAATGAGAAACGACTTCAAGTTTTCTTTTATTTCCTTTTTATTTATTTTTTAACTTTCTTTCCTTCTGGAGGGGGTGCAATATGTTTTCCCCTTAAAATCAGTGGGCTTTAACGTGGCCGAAAGCCTGCCGCGATTAACCTGTCACTCCCGATAGACATTTTTCTTGAATCACATCGACCTTTGCCAGGATCCCGGGCCTACCTTCCCTCTCCCTCCC
>NW_009914525.1:0-74458 GCF_000696875.1 Nestor notabilis
TTCTATGATTCTATTCTATGATTCTATAAACATTTTGGGGACAATTGGGGGGTTTTGCTTTTTTGTGTGTTTTTTTCTTTTTTCTTTTTTCTTCCAGCATTTTATTTAAAATCTGCTCTTGAATTTAAGCTTTTTTTTTTTTTTTTAAACGCATACTAGAATAATTAGATGCACCATGAAGCAGCTTAAGCTAATTGAAGTGGCCACGAAAACTGTCAATGCAAATTGAGCCATCTGGATGAACAGATAAAAGCTTTGGAGACATTCAAAAGACAGGTGGCATTCAGTTACTTTCCATCTCTTCTTCACAGTATGGTTAGAAAACTGGGAGAAAGAAAAGTAAAAGTCTTCAGGCCACTGAGACAAAATCTAGTGTCAACAAGATATTTCTGATGTAAGAATAGCAGAATAGGTAAACAGAATAAGTAGCCTATGCTATTAGGGAAAGTTATGTGTCACCACATGGTAATAAAAGAGGATAAACTCAAGTACATAAACCAAAGAAGCAATAACTACTCAGTGTACAAAGCAGGATCAGGCCAAACTGTAAGATAAATCATTATCTTTATAGAGTGATGATCTTTTTTTTTATTGAAGATACTGAACTGGATACAGAATAAGTTGACTTCAGTTTGAACTCAGTCATACATTTTGTAAAAGATTGGGAAGATCCCCTAAGTACTAATTTTAATAACTGTGAGCATCCATTTTTCTATTTCACGTCTGTGAGAATTATGTGTGCTTGAAGGTTCTGAAAAATCAGGCTGGACTGCTTTTGGAGCCTTGATTGTAAATGATTGTGTCATTTCTTCTTCTCTTCTCTATCATATATCATGTCTATTCAGATGGCCAATGATTAATTTTTTTTTTTTTATTGGGTGGGTTGTTTTCTTTAAAAGGATGATAATTTACTGTAAACTGATATATCCCTTTGTACAGTTCAGTTTTCAGCCAGGACCCCTAAACAATACTTTGAAAGAAGATGCCAGAATTGGGCAAAATTTTTCAAACCTCCTGATCCACAAAAATGAACTTTTTTATTAAATGGAAAGTACTTGGATAGAATGTCATCTTTATAAAACTTGTCTTTTTCATACATATACAACTTGATTGCATTTTTAAGAACACTCAAAGAGATTGTTTAATGATGTTTTTATAGCATTTCTTCTTAAGATATTTTGCATAACATTTTACAAAAACAGACAAACCCCAAACATGAGCTTTCCTTTTTAGATTAACAGAAGTTTAAATTTTTCAGTCTTTAAAAAATAACCTAAGAAATCAAGTAGGTCTAAAAATAATAAATAATAACCACAGGAATTACTTGGTAAATCTCAAAAAATAAATGTTCAGTTCTGATATGCTTATAGATAATATTTGAGCTCACCTGGAAGAGGCCCCTGTTGAGAAAGACCGATGTTTTCACAGCTGCTCTTTTTACTCAAAGATAAATAGTTCTTTTATTGTCACTTGCATGCATTGGAATAGCTTTACATTTCAAACACATTTGGATTGTTTCACATGTGCTACCCCACGTGGTTTTTTCTATAAACTTTTTTTTGATGTGTGGAATTTCCTTCCAAGACAGCTGGGGATTCTGGTCATTACAGTGTCAAGAGCTGTATGAGTATCTATAGACTGGGAGAGACATGGCATCTGACCACTACAGAACCATCAATCTTTTAAGTACCCAAACCCTTGGAAATCCAATAGGAGAGGAGCTTCCTTTCAGGTCTCTATGCTCTTTCCCCAGTAGGTCATAGGTCTCTTCTAGGAAGCATCCTGCCAGCTAGCCTCTGAGAAAAGTGTCAACTATATATTGAGATTTACAACAGAATTAAATGGGCTTTTAGATTTAGTATTTGAGGTCTTCACTGGGTTAATCCTGCAGGTCTGGCCAGGTTCACACCTGTATTTTTTTGAAGTCTGCAACCATCAATGATCTAAGATGTGTTAAATACCCTATTTTCTAGTGAATGAACTTTCATGCAGTGGGTTGTGTCATGGGGTGAGAAACTGCAATATTAGGTCATATGGTGGATTAAAAATCATAGTTACAGGCTGCAAAAGGCACAGGCACCTATTAGTGGGCTTCTTTTGAACATAGACAGCTACTAGTTTTGTACTTCCCAGCTATAGGAGGTCATCCTCTAGTACATGACCCCAGTTAGAAGGCATACCCAGAGAAGATGATAGATCATGAATGCTACATGTGTTGTGCTACATGCGTGAGGTATAGTCCTAGCTGTGGTGTGCCACAGAGCAGAGGCAGAGGCTGTTGTATGAATTTAGACAGGTAAGATGTGATAGCTCTGTACCTGTAAACAACCAAGGGTTCCCTGATGCCAACTTATAATAAAGCTTATTAAAATAAAACTTAAAGGAAAAAAAGACTGTGAAAGCATAGATTTATGGAGGGCTACAGATTACCACTAGAGGGTATTCTTGCTCACTACAATAATTTCCAGCTAAGACCATCCCATATAAGGCACGGAAGTCATGGGGGAATGAGTAAAAATCAGTGAAAAAAACCCCTTATTTATGTGTGGCTGCATCTGTCAACAGTTTTTTTCACTGCACAGACCTGAAAAGCTTCCTGAGGCAGCTAAAACTCTACATACTACTAAACCAGGCTCTGCTTTAAAGCGTCTGTCCTTACTCAGGTGCACATCTGTTTCCAGAGCCCAGCTGGCATAGACAGATATAACAATGCTTGACATCTCATGAAATATTAGAAGGAACATTAAATCATTATTGTCATCATTGGCACCTTCCTAGTAGTGCTGAGAACAGGATTGATTGTGGTTTGGGGTTTTGTTTGATTTTTTGGGTTGTTGGTTTGGGGTTTTTTTAATATTATCTTCTAAGTTTTTTTTTTTTTTTTATTATCAGTAGAGAGAACAAGTGTCTGTGGAGTTATTTCCTGAATAAACTTTATAGTCTTTAAATTGACATATTTTAAATAAATTGTTAATTTTAGGGAACTATAACATGAATGTAGCATGATTAATGAAAATGTGCATAAAAACATGTTGTTAGACGGGTTTTTGTGTTTAAGCTATGTTTTTGTGTAAGCTCTGTTTCAGAATTAGAGCAATGTTGGCATTTTACAACTTACATGGGTACTTACTGTCTGATCTATAAAACAGGGGTTTCATTTCTGACAGTACAGCCATTGTTAGGCAAGTCTTTAGCAGTAAACTTCAAATGTGAGAGATTTGATTTAAAGTACAACTGCTTCATTCATTTCTGACTTAAATTTTCTTACAAATGAGGGTTTTTTGGAAGGCCTCTATTTGAATGACCTCAAACACGTTCATCAGTAAGATTACTATCTCAAGTAAAATGGACTAGATTTTGACATCGGTGACTGACAAGAGGAAAAATGCTTTTCCTTCTCTGCTTTTATGTAATGTGTTAAAAACAAAACAAAACAAAAAAAAAGGCAGAACATTAGTAAGGGTTGTGAATGGAGTTGAATAAGAATAGACTGCAACCTTTAAAATTAATCATGAATCTTCTCATGAGTAAAGAAAGAGACTTCTGTTCTTCCTAGGTGGTCCTCACTTAGCTTATGCTGGAAACAGAAGGCAGAATTCATTTGTCAAACTTAGGCATCTAAAGTTAGACATCTAAAACTGAGCTAGTCATGCCAGGCTCTTCACACAGTCGAAGAAGAGAAATAGGCACCTCCAAAGAGTGATTTAGCTCATCTTGGCATAGATGTCTAAGATAAATGAGTTGAACAACCTTAGAGGGTAGCTGCCTCATATTTAAATGTCTGATTTTGGGATGTCCAAAGTGAAGCAAGGTTAATTCACTCGAAATGACCAAAACCCATTAAAAGGTCTTATCCTCCCAGTATCCTGAAATAAAAAATTACATTAATTTCAGTCGGTGTTCTCTCTAAACAGATTATTCCGTCTGAAGGGATGGCAAAGAAAACAGAGGAAATAAGAAGTATTGCTCACCATAAACAAAAAGCTGGTTTTTTTAATGTTGTGGCTTTTTATGAAGACAAAGAATAAGGCAAAACAACCTGTGGTATCTGGAGCAAATATAAAATAAAATTAAAAAAAGTAAAAATTACTTAGGAATAGATTTTTTCCACCAAAAATCATTCCTAATTATGTTACTAAATATATGACTGATTGAAATACTTTGACATTTCACGTGAGACATTTTGCATGTGAATATTCTAGCATTTTCCAATAAAAGTGAGCAATTGTTCCCTAGATAGTATTCCCATTTTAAACTTCCTTCAAATGTTTTTCTTCTTTTCTTTCACCAACTTTAATGATTTCTGCTATTCCTAACAAGTATTTCTAGCAATGAAACATTTTTTACAAACAACTCCGTATATTAGTGTATCCTAAAGTCAGATAAATCCTTGTGATAATCTAGTTTGATCTGTGGGGTATAATAGGCTACCTGATTTCTACCAGTAAATTCATGTTCCAAAGTAATGATTTCCAGAAAAAAAATCTAAATTTAGTTTAAACATCTGCCCTGATTCTTAACCCACTGCAACTCCAGCTAACTTGCTTCTTAAGCATTCTTACTGTTGGCATTCATGCCCTTGTTTGCATTTGAATTTATCCCATTTCATCTTACGAACTGAATCTTACTAAAACTTTGCAGTCTGTGGTCCAGAGGTCTTCATCAGCTGAGTTCTGTCTCCCCATAAAGAACTACTTAACTGTGATGAAAGTATTCCTTTGCTTTCTTAAACTAAACAGATTGATTCATCCTTTTTAGAGAGTTTATTGAAACAAGAGCACTTGAACTTAATAATAACACTTAGAAAGGACAGTCCCCCATCTTCACTGGTGCCCTGGGAACCAGGGGAGCTGCTAAGAATTATCAGCTGGGGAGAGGCAGAGTGGAAGAAGTTGGGCAATGCAGCCTCCTTCAAGCCTTTGATAGATTTATGTCTTGTACAAACAGTATCAAGAAGTACAGAAATACTCTCTTGTTTCTGAGGAGCTCAAAATCCTTTGTAATTCACAGTGTATTGAATTGCACATCCTGCCTGCAAGCTAGATGAGCATTATCCCTGGTTTAGACAGAAGGAAATGGAGGCAAAAGGAACTTGAATGACTTGCCTCAGGAGGAGATTACCCTTCTGCCTTATTTACCAGCCTGAGCTTCAGCTTTTCAGTAGATAAAACCATTTACATTTGAGTGGGATCTTCAAGGAGATAAACATCAGAAAATTTCCTTCTAATGCAACCTGTTGATGTGGCGGTCATAGAGATGAATATATGTAATATGCATGATAATTTTCCTCCAGGTTGTGTAACTTCAAATTTCCTTTTTATTCAACCATGGCCTGATTCCAAGTCTGTCGAAGGATGAAATGATTCTCACAAGCTTTGAATTAAGGTTATAAATGTATCTTCCATTTTAAAATGTGGTGTGTATGTTAATGGAATGTTATTATTTCTGCCTTTTTTTTTTTAGTTATTTCATGCTTATCTGCAATTTCACGCAGGCAAATTATTATCGTTAGAAAATCCAACTCAACAAAAAGGGAAGCTAGTGATGATTTAAAATAATTTCTTTTCTCAGTGTAGTTTGAAGCTAGTATGTTATCTAAGTTAAAGTTATAACAGACAAATAAAAAAGAAATCAGCAAATAAACAGATCCCCATTTAATTCAAGAGAGCATGAACATTTTCTGTTGCTGTTAAATTCCATTTTGTACTAGAGAAAAGCCACTGGATGGCAGCCTTGCTCCTTACAAATTAGAGGATCCAGCTTGGTTAAACACGCTGCGTAATAAAACCTGCAGTCCAACAGTGGCCTTTGTCTGTGCCCTAATAACAGAGGTGCCTTTGCCTGATTATTCAGAGGAATAGGGAGTCTTCACATGCAGGTGCACTTAATCTTTTCAAGATGTAACAAAACCTTATAAAGCTGTGTTCTGCTGTGTAAAACATATTACGTATGCTGATCTTTCATGTTTATTCAACTTTTTTGAGGAGGGAGAGGGTGCCATAACAAAAGAGTGGTAGGGTAAAAGGTATGCAGCTTGCATGTTTAAGCAATAAGAAGATTGCTCCATTGTCTAGCATAAACCCAGCCAGTGTGCAATTTCCTTTTTCCTGTTCTCCAAATTAGTTGGTAGGACCAAGTTCCCCCAGGTGGAAATAAGTTCTCCAGACTTGTTGGAAAAAGCTGATCAAAAGTTCCCTGTACAATTCTGCTTTCTTCTTAAAACAACTGAAAAGTTTTGCCAAGATGCCCTGTATCTTACTGCAGTTCTACCCCTAAGCCTGGTGATACCAATATGGAATTGTACCATACTAAGTTTGGGACTGAGTTTTCTGTTTGTCCTGGGTTCAGCTACAGCAGTCATTTTTTCTCCTTCTTAGTAGCTGGCGCAGTGCTGTTTTTGACTTTCAGCCTGGAAACAACATTGATAACACCGATGTTTTTAGTTATTGCTCAGTAGTGTTTACTCTGACCAAGGACTTTCTCAGTCTCATGCTCTGCCAGGGAGGAGGGGAAGCCAGGAGGAAGCAGACAGGACACCTGACCCAAACTGGCCAAAGGGGTATTCCATACCACAGCACGTCATGCCCAGTATATAAACTGGGGGGAGTTACCCGGAAGGCCCAGATCTCTGCTCGGGTCGGGCTGGGTATCGGTCGGTGGGTGGTGAGCAATTGTAACCTTTCCCCTTGTTGTTTCCCTTATTATCGGTAGCAGCAGTGGTTTGTATTATACCTTAGTTACTGAACTGCTCTTATCTCAACCAGTGGGAGTTATATTCTTTTGATTCTCCTCCCCATCCCTCCAGGAGCAGGCGGAGGAGCAAGGTGGGGAGTGAGCAAGTGGCTGCGTGGTTCTGAGTTACCGGCTTGGCTTAAACCACGGCACTGTTCCTGATAGATGTGTTCTGAAACAATAATAATCTGCTTCTAAAATAGTTAGATTTGCTTATGCTTCTGAGAGGTGTTTTTCTTCGTATGAATAAACAGAGGTAAAGAGTAGGTCAGAGCACGTAGGTCAACATAGGGCAAATACATATCTTTTGTAGGATCTAGGTGCCCCAGTACTAAATGTGACTTTGGTATAGGTCTCAGCTTGTCAGTAAGATTATAGTTGAAGAAATCTCATCTCTACTGCCTTGGGTATGTGGCAGATTCAGTTTCCACTTCTTAGTTGCTTCTCCCCTGCCATGCCCCTGCCAAGGCTCAATGAATCCCTCCTCCATGACCACATTCTGCCAGCTGGCTGAAGTTTTCCCTGTTGTGTCTGTCACCCTGTAAGTAGTAATATTATCACTGTTCATGATTTATCATGCTGCTGTCTGTTGACATTTTGCTGCTTGTCATTTCAGTCTCAAGGAAGTAGAGCTTATTCTGAAGCCTTCTCATCTCTGGGAACTACTTGAACAAACCCATGGTCAGTAAGGATTTCTGCTTGTCACTGTGTGGTCTGACATTGCTATTTAGAGCTTAACAGAAGAACCTTTTTAACAACAGACCAGGGACCCTGCTTAATCACTGAGGATTAATAAGGAGACTGCTTCCCTGCCTCCCCATCCATCTCTGACTGAAGGAACAAGTAAGCTGTTTCTGAATGAGCTCTTGACCCACCTTTGTTTGCATGTGGCGTGTTGAGGAAATTCATTAGATGTTTTGATACCGGTGGTAATTCCAGAGCTGATACCCACGTAACAAGGCCAGCACACACCACTTAAAAAGTGGCAAATTTTCTGTTTTTCTCATGGAAAATCCCAAGCAAAACTGTTGCTGCTATTTATGAACCCCTTGAGAAAGTCCTGTTCCAAAAGCACCATTCTCTGTTATTTCAAGTGAAGGAGAATCTGCAGCAAAGAATGAACTGGCATGCAGATATCTGAGCTTCCGTCTAGGTAAGAAATTACTGCATGCATATCTGTTCCAGTTTACAGCAACTCCCTGCCACAGAAACATAGCTTTTAGTAGAACGTTTCCACACAATTGTGTGTATACACTATACAAGCCTCTTCCTTCCTCACTTAGGTCTGTAAAACAAGATGTTTATCACTGTGAAAGAGACACTGCAATTTTAAAAACATGTTCCTCGTCCCATATTTCATAGTTCTTATACAATGTGAAGGCCTCAGACAATGTAAAGAATTCACACCATTTCAGCTGAACTATGCAGATGAGGTGCTTGAAGGGGTGAACTGGTGACCGGGAGCTCTGCCGAGTGGAAAAGAGTGCCTAGGGTGTCATTTAGTCACTCAAATTAGATATCTAAAGCCGCAATGTGAAGAATATTTTCCTTTTCACATATTTTATTAAGATGTCATGATCTGAATGTTTTATCCAAATCATACTGCATATTTCTGTGATACTTACTGATTTTCTTGTTCCTGTACATTTGTTTTGCACATGGTAAACTATTGTACTGTACTGCAGATGTAGCATGTTCAAAACTTCTAGCCTTACCAGGTGGCTGCCTCTCGAGAGCTTTGGATTTGCTTGTAGAATATGCAGCTATCACCTCTGTTGCTCTGGAGGGAGCCTCAATAAAAAACACAATCAGATGAAGATAAAATCCCCCACAACAAGTTACTGGAACACTTTTGCACAGCTGAGATTGAGAACAAACAACCCTCTCTTGCTTTATCAATGCAATCTGAACACAAGACACCCTGGAGCCTAACTTTACATTAGTGAAGTACAAAAATACACTTCTTTTAAAAAGCAGTTACCACATCTGAAATACATCCCCAGACAGCAACAACCATCCGCTGAGACTGCCAAAGTACATACCAACTTCTTTCCAAGTATTCAGCACACTAGAAAGTAAGGTGTACAAGAAATCTGAGTCACTGTCACTGTTTTAGACTCATGCCTATCATGCCTGGTGAAAGATGTCCATATTCTGAGTGACTTTGTTGACAGACTTTGTCAACACTGTATTTGAAGAGGCAAATCTATCATTTAATCTGCATCCTGCATAAGCTAAAAAAATATTAGCAGATTTTATGTGCCATTCCCTTGCAGCGAACCTGCTATTTATAAATAAGATAGGTGATAAAATCATAAGGAAATAACAACAAAACTCTTTTTCCACCTTTAATATCCTAGACTGCTATAAACATAAACTAGATTATGCAAGGAAAGAGAGGAAGCTCTGGCAGTGATAGGGGACAACTTTTTCTTCAAAATAGTTACAATGCTCTTTAATTTATGTAACATTGGCAAATAACATACTCATCCAGGGCAACAACGATGACTACAAAAGACATACAACTGAGTAAATAAATATGTATGACAGATTTTAGTAGGAGCAGCAATGACCTTTGGTCTTGGTTTTTTTATATTATAAAATGTATTTACAATGACTATCCAGTAGAATATAAAAATTTCCATTTGGGGAAGAACTACTTATTCAAAGTGCTTGAGACAGCTCTGTAGTGCCTAGGACTTCGGAAGGAGTCTGACCGTTCACATCAAGGTTCAGCCTTTAGTTTTCTCTTTTTGACGTAGGTCAGTCCCCTCAATCTGGGCTACAGGAGTGGTCACCATATCAAGATCAGACATCATGTCTTCATCTCTCTTGAATGGAGTGAACCATCCACTCAAAAATAAGGGTGTCCATGTCTTATGCTCATGGGGTTTTGGTTGTCTGTGCTAGGAAGTGAATGAGAGCCAGGGTTTGGTTCACAGGTCACAATGTCTAACTGTTAATGCATGCCCTCTTACAGTTTCTGCCATGTCAGCTAAGGCTCTCCAAATTTACAGGAATGGATTGGGGAATAGAGGATGCTGTTCCCAACAAGCAATTTGGTTGTGCCCTGCCTGGGTGAAGAGGAGAACTCAGTTATGTGAAAGGTATCATGTCGTGCCACATGCCCCCAAGGTCACCCAACTTTAATGCAACCAGCATGTTTTATCTCTTGTGTATAAGTAGCAATAGTGACTGTAGTGACCAACTCAGACAAAATCACTACTTTGTTATGCCTCCTGTTTCAAATATTTAACCAAATTCATGGTGCTGTGGAAGTTTTCTGTTTGGAGGAAAAATATGTGTGAGTTAGAATGACACTCTTTTTCCTTTTCTCTTTCTCTTTCCTTTTCTCTTTCTCTCTCCTTTTCTCTTTCCTTTTCTCTTTCCTTTTCTCTTTCCTTTTCTCTTTCTTTCTCCTTTTCTCTTTCTCTTTTTCTTTTCTCTTTCTCTTTTCTTTTACTTTTTAACTGTAACTACTATTTACAAAGAATGTTCAAAGATTCATTTTCCTCAACAGGACAGGAGTCAAGTAACTAGAAACAAGAATGCAAACAAAACAATTTTGCTTACATATTCAACTCATTTCCAAGCAGCAGTGAAATCAGTTAGTGTTTCTCATAACATTTCTCAGTCACATTCTGACTATCTATTTTAAACAGGATTTTTCTTATTTTACCTTTTTTGTTCTTCTATTTCTTTGATTTCTTTTCCCTGATTCTTCCTCAGAAAATAGAGGAAAACCAGAGTCAAGGACATAAAATGTTACTAATGTGTCATTGTTTGGGCAAAGGCATGTACCTCCGCTGTGTATGTGGTAGAATTTCTTATTGTTTCTACTGTTTCACTAAGTAAGTGAACTAATTTACCTGTAATTTACTGTTATCATAAGTGAAAGGCAGTTCCTATACTTATCCCATAAAAAATGTGGAAATTAATAGATATTGTGAAACAGAAAATACCTTCTTGCACATAGAATCATAGAATGGTTTGGATTAGAAGGGACCTTAATGTTATTTTTAAGCTTCCACACTTACAGGGATCTTGTTGTCAACCTGTTCCACTTCAGCCTTTATCTGGTTTGAGGTTGAAAATATTCTTTAACCTGAAGCTGTACTTTCATTCATAGACATTTAGAGCTGCTTAACTGTGGAACTTCTTAACAACAGACAGAGGGCAAATTGTGTGCATATTCAGATAACATATGAGATACTTTCTGTAGTAAATATCTTGCTGTTTCTTATATCCTGGACCTGCTCCCTTTTCCCCAACAGTGTCCCTGCCTGTGATTTCTCACATTCCAGTTGATTTGAAATGTGGTTTATCTGCTCATCTTACTTGCAAAGAGCAATACATTTGGAGGGATGTGGGTTATCTGATTATGTGTGAGAAGATATATTTGCTGTTCCTCCCCTCGGCCAATTTTTACTGTGAAAAACAGATGCAGATTTGCCAAAGAGTAAATCTAAAAACATCAAAGCCTGCCAAATGGCTATGCTGTTGAGGTGGCATCTGTATAATGTTCTTAATATATTACCCCTATGAACCGAGAAACTAGTAGCATTTACAATGATCGATTGACATGGTAACTTTAGAATTCACTAATCTTCACAAGTTATTCCAAGTCTGCAGCATTAAGAATGAGAAATAACAGTAGTATAATAATCAAACAAGATTATTTTGTTTCCAGGATCTTCACAGTCAGTCAATTCACTGCAGTGATTGCATTCACTTTTGTGGAAATATTCTTAATTGAAGGGAGCTGAGGACATCAGGAGGTGAAGGATAATTTACAAAGAGAACTCCAGGTGGAGGGAAACAAGCATATCCTTTTTGTGAATCATAACCAAAACTGACTCATATGAACAGAAAGAAAGGTAAGAGAGAATTAAACACAACTGACAAAGATCAACCAACTCATCTGAATGGAAATCATCACTTTGTGGGAAATGGAAAGCAGAAGGAAGTGACCATCAAGTATTCCCTTTACAATGGTCTGACATCACTCAGTTCTCTGCTGGACAAGGATATCAAATTGTCTGTGCTGCCATTTTAGGACAGTGGGGAAAGTCATACCTGGCTGTAAATTTTACTACCACTATGTTTTCATTCTCTGGAGAGTCTAGTCTGACAGCAGGAAGACAAATATTGATACATTAATGAATAAATATTCTTCTGGGTGATGACCTTTTTGAATACTCTTGTTCTGGCCTAATAAATGGTAATTCAGAAAATTGTTGTCATTTAGTCTGCTTCTGAGAAACAAAAGTGAAAAACCAGGCCTTACTTCCTGAGTCACTGGATTATCAAAAGCAGTAGGAGATTAGTGTATTGGGAAAGGAAGGAATAGCTTTGTGAGGATTTGGGAATCTCTGAGACCTCATCACCATCAGTGACCTTCAAGACCTTCCTATGTGAAAATCCAGCTGGACACCTGCTTCTCCTACTCTGTGGTTTGCAACTCTTTACCTATTATATTTGTCTGAGCATATTATGTTCTCCATAGAAACACTAAACTCCCTTATGTGAAAACTAACCCATATGGAAAAATCGTAATTCCCAGATAGCTGATCAAATATATTTCATATGTTTGAAAGATACTGTGTAGTTTAAACAGAGCTGGCTTGAGCTCATACCATGTATAATTTCTCCAATGGAACAAGATACGTTTTTAAATGAGTGAGAATATGAAAAAAAGATTGAAAGGCTATCTTATATACCAAACAAAAAGCAGTTAGTTTCATATCAGACAGAAACTGTGGTAAGGAATTTTGGTTATATTGTAGATGTCATATATTTTATAAATGATTCTGGGGTAGTACAAACTCAAAGCATGTGGAAATATGTATTGCAAGCCCATTTATTTAGAAAGGATGGACAGTCTTGTGGTTTCAGACTTTGAAAAGCTGTGTTCATTTTCTGATTGAGGCACTTAGGTAATGTTACCCAGACACTGTTTATCCTTGGCCTGAGTTCTCAGGTGTAGAGTAGTCAAAGCACAGTTTCCTACACATGTCATGACGAAGAAAAAAATCTGTTAATGAAGACATGACAGTATGGGGTATCTAGGTGGCTTTATGGATCAAGTCACATTCTGATTTTAATCCAAAAAATTTTGCTATGATTACTTATAATTAATAAAAATTCAGCTCTGCTAACTCTGCCAAGATGTGATAACTCTAAACCTCAAACTGTCTGGTCAAAATAAGACATACTCACTAAGAAGATTTCAAAGGGAAATCCTGGTGGTTTAGGAAGTGATTTTTCTTGTGATTACTCCTACGAAGAGCTGCATCATTTCTTGTAGTATTCAAACGAGTCCACTAAATGAAAGACCATTCATAAAAGAAAACTAAGAAAAATGTATACGCTTTTTAATTAAATATTGGAGGCACTTTGCCAGTCTCTATAATACATTAAAAAAGTTAATGTTTGATAAGGATTTAATAAATAATCCTTCAATTTAGTTTCAAAAATTAGTTGACTTTTTATGGAAGAGGTAATTTTAATCTAATAGTTATGAACAAATGCCAAGGTAGGTAATTGCTGTAGTTTCAAATATATACAGATGTCTTTCCTCTTTCAGTCATCTGTTATTCCACTCCAATGCTGAATTCTGATTGTGGGCAATGTGTTAAATGTTCACATGTATACACTGACATCCATTACAACCTCCCCCACCATGGAAGGCACAGAAGTTTGTATGCTAAGCAATGAAGTCATTAAGGTATTTTGGGAATTACTTAGGTGGGAAGAGCAATAAATATAATAAACAACATAAAATAATCCCAAGCCTTCTATGGGATACAAATCGTGTTTCTAGAAGCAAAGTTGTTTCTTATCAATATAATTTTAATTTGATTATTCACTGAGTTCAGTTCTTTTAAAAGAGCTGTTAGAATGAATTAGTAAGACACTAGGCTGTACTATGCATATAGAATCAAGTTTATTTTTCTTTCTAGTTATTCCTCATACGAGTAATCTGAAACAAGTGATAATCAGTATGATTTTTAACGAAGACTTATCACAGCTGTCATCATAATTGGTTTCCCATGATGCTTATAAAAATAAAATGGATAATGATAGAAGAAGTATACTCCTTTTTTTTTTTTTTTTTTTTTTTTTGCATTGTTCTGCAGAGTTCAGCTGTGCAATTGGTTTTCTCACAGTGTTTGGTGAAAATGTCTTTGGCATTTTTCTCATTTCGTATGACAATACTCGCCAATAGTTGGGTAGCTGTTGTGCTAAAGCAATTGCTTATTAGACTAATTACTAGTATCAGTATTGTCTGGTGCTTCTTCCCAGCTGACTGCTATACTGACCTGCTTTTTCTTGCTTTAGATTGTAATTGCACTTTTGGTACAGGTCATTTTCTCATCTGTGTATTGTGTCATTAAAAATTAATTCATAAATCTTTTTACTATCATACAGTATACACCAGCAAGTAGAAACTAATACTGAATGCTACATATATTTACAAAACCTCTTTAGGAACCTTTGACTTTTTCTTGGCTGATTTTCATCCAGAATTTTTGTTATTTTTCTATATGGAATGCCTACGCATAGGAAAGTTTGTACTTAGTAGTCTGCCTGTTTACCTGCAAAATACTTCTCAATGTGGAGGCATGAAGTGTACCTCAGAGTTTTATATTCAAGAATTAGGTTACTCACTTCAAAGCAGAACAATTATTGAACTATGTTAAAACAAGAACCAAACACAGATAAGAAATTTGGTCCCTGATGGAAAATGATTTGGGTAAGGTCTAACTACAGATTAGAATTCTTAGAATCATATCATCTTAGAACCTTTTAGGTTGGAAAGAACCTTTAAGATCATTGAACCCAACTGTGAACCAAGCACTAGTAAGGCCATCTGCAGCCAGCTGCCCAGGACCATGTCCAGAGACCTTTTGAATATGTTCAAGGATGGAGACTTTGTGGGCAAGCTATGCCAGTGCTCAGTCATCTCTACAGCAAAAAACTGTTTCCTGATGTTCAGGTGGATCTTCCTGTGTTTTAGTTTGTTCCCATTGCCTCTGGTCCTGTCACTGCACACCACTGAAAAGAGCCTACCATGTCTATTTAAGTTCTGCCCTCTTTCTACTTCTTGTTTCTTTCTTCTAATAGGATTCACTAGACTGCTTCACAATCCTTGAGTCAGCAAAATTCAGTTTTATTTATACCATTAAGAAACCATGAGCACGGGAAGAAACAGATAAATAAAGACACACATATTCATAAAAGTAATACAAAAATTTACTGCATTATCCAGAAAGATACCCAGTCAAGCATGAGGAAATCTTGGTTTACAGTATGTACCTTGGTAATAACCTGCAAGCTAATAAATGTAGCATGATTTATTTCAGCTCTATCCTGATAACGTCTACCTCTAATTGAATAAGCAGCCCTGAAAGCTTCCAAACAACCTAACTTTCCTCATTCCTCAAGAAAGAAGAGAGAAAACTCAAAGTGTAAGTGTATTCTAAGTAATGAACACTAGGAACAAAGTTCCCCTGTGAGCTGGTTATCACATTACTGATGGTTGAGGAACTGTTTATACCTTCCTCTGAGGCAGCTGGTACTTCTTGTCATATGAAACATACGACTGAATGATACACATCAGTTTCATAGTCCAGTTTCTGTATGAATCCATTCTTATAAAGCATCATTTCAGGAAAGATGCTGAAAAAAGAAAGCACAGACTCAAAACAGTTGGCTTAAAATTCAGGCTGAGCTATTTTTATGATGTGAAAATATCCTTCTCAGTAATACTAGAAGCTTATACCCCCTGGAGGTGTTTATATGAAAAACTGACAGTTCTATTTAGTTTTCTTCTGCAAGTCTGTTTCAAACATCAAAATCTGCTGCAGAAATCTGGAGAGTCATTGTCTGGTGTTGAAAGTGTTGTCACTCACCTTTCCGAGTGACAACAGACTGACACATAATTCCAGAGGTAGAAAAGAAACGTAAACTTTTATGTAAAGCAAATAGTGAGATCAAATTAACATTTCTTGCTGTTATACCCCAAAGTCAAATGGAAAATCAGATATGTAACCACTTCTTATATTTCTTATGAAAATATTACATATTTTTAAATTTTTTAGCACTGTAATTCTAATACTGTTGTGAGGTCTTGGAGAAATCCTTTTGGAAATCTCTGGTGTTGGAGTAAAATGCCAGCCCAAAGGAGTGACAGAGGTAGAATATGTCAGGCTTGATTCAGTCATCTACCTGCTAGGAGTCACTGGCATACCAGATAACACATCAAGGATGCAATTCCTTGGCACTGCTAAATTAAGTTCCACTTTGGGAAGGCAGTGTAACGGAGTGGGGGAAATACTAGAACACTGCCTTGCCTTGGGAAAACTAGTAAGTATTCTTCAACAGATCGCATCACTTCCTTGTAATAGAAGTGTTGGTTCTACAGCATAAATCTAACTAGCGCAACTAGTCTAAAAGCCAAGGTTTAGCAGTTATACAGTCCATTCCATGGCCTTCGGAAACATTTCTCATCTTAGGGGTGGATATTTTCAACTGGCTTGCAAGGAACTCAAATGTTCAATGCCTGTAACAGGAGGAACTTTCATGCCAGTGACAAAATAGGAAATAATCTATTTAACTTTGAATACCTACATTTGAAAATGAAACAAAACAAAATCATAGAAGACAGTGAGACTTGAATAGAGATTTCCATTTTGTGATCTTGTTTGCTACGATTATTAAGACAATCTTTTTTTCACATTTTCTCAATAAAAAACATCCAGATAATACGTTTTGGTATTCTTTTCTGTCCACAGCCCACCCCTAATGTTTTTAGTGGCCACAGAAAGAATTATCATGATTTACATGGACATTATCTGAAAACTGCAATTTGTGAGGGCACCATATGTTGTAGTATCCCTGGAGCCTTATTTAAGGTTTCAGCTTCTTCCAAATGCAAGAGTTACAAAGAATGATTTAACATTAACAACAGTTCCAAATATTTGCAGAAATGCTTTTCTATCAGGCAACAGTATGTACAATTGCCAACATATTGTTGAAGCACAATGAATGACAAGCAGGAGAATTTCTAGCAGACAAAGAACCATTATTTGCTCAGCATGTCTTCAGTGTCTGAAGAAGATTTTTACAGCTGCATTGTGTCTGCTATTTTGACATGCAACAGTGAACTTAACTATAAATAGTTTAATTCTCTACATTCAACTATTCTCCCCCTCCAGCTAGTGAAGATCATAGAGATATATAATATGGAAATATTTATCATAGTTTGAAGCCCTGTTATATTCAATTGCTTTACACTGGCATCTAATTGTTTAGCTTTTATAAGTAACATTTTGAGCCATAGTGAACAGCCAAAGGATTGAAATTCATGCCTTTCAGTACCCTAAATGTTTGATAGATTCCAGTCAATACAGAAGGTGGTGGAGCACACTGCTTTGTTTATTTGGGTGAGGATCTAGCTAAAGTATGCTGGTTAGCATTAAAGAAAAAAAATACAACTTGTTGATTTCTAGAAACTTTGGCATGTTTATAAGAGTGGTGTGTACACATAGTTGATTATAAAAGGGAAATACAGAGAAAAATTCCACAGTGCTCTAGCAGAACTAGATCAGTAGCATCTTCTAAATATCACTTATCACAGAACAAAACAAGATCATTTCTCCTTAACTATATAGTATTTAAAACATCACAAGGAATCTTTTTTATCAGTACTGGACATCAGAGAGATGTTAAACTGGGGCAATAGCTGAACCTACATTATCTTTACATACAACAACAATTACAAATCAACTTACATGAAGAGACTCAGGTATGAAGCAAGAAAACATTGTACTCTGGAAGTTACTGTAGGAACAGCAAAGTGTGAGTAAGCCACTAATAATCATACAAGAATGTGGTGAAGTAGGTGTCTGACTCAAGACCTCTGATGAGCTTGCAGATATTTCAAAACCAAACACAAAGTCCAATGAGGTGGGAAGCTTTTCATTACACCCACTGTGCTTTACTCAGCCCCTAATTTTGTTGCAGTACAGTCAATAAAACAACTACCTGACATGACTAAAGTTATAATCTTTTTGTTTGTTCATTTGTTTTCAAAATGGAATTAATCACATTTTAGCAATTTTCTTTTGGGAACTGTAAAATTATTTCTTAATTAAAAGCTGATATTTAAAATCTTTAAGCTGTAGCGAACTACCTTAGACAAAACTATAAAGCCTAAAAATAGGGCTTTATAATAGAAGTGCTGACAAAACCTTAACGAAAAGAGCACCAGTGTCCCTACTATAATAACAAAATAACAAACAGAAGAGGAAAGTTAAGCCTCCTTTGGAGGAACTTGCACAGTCTGTCTGTTTGATCTGGTTTATTGAGCTATTCAATGTAGTGGTGGTGTTCAGTGAAAGCAGAGAATATAGGAATGCATGTTTTTATACATAGTGCTACAAACCAAGAAAAAATTACATGTGAAACTAAAGGGCCTAAGGGAGTGGTTGTTGCAAAACATAGCTGAAATGTCTGCATTTCTTTTGCCTGCTCTTTTTTCTCTCCTGCCCTCCAGCTATAGCAAGAAACAAGAAGTTCAGATCAAGTCATATTTAATATTCATTTGATGTACTGGATCTTGCAGAATTACCATAGACTTTTTATTCTTTTTCCATGCAGAAACATGCACCTTCATTTGCCTCTGCATAAATGGGACTTACAAGGATGTTTATTGACCCACCATCAGTGCCTGAGTGCATCTGAGGACTCTTACGTCCATTTACAACCCTGGGGCTCCCCCCACCATGCTTGTGGCCCAAGACCCCATTTCAGCCCCTAGGGCCATCAGTGCCTGCTCCTGTGTGGCCGTAGGATGCCATCTCCAGTCCCCACTGCCCTGCCCATTGGTCATGCCGATCTGGGTTCACCTGTGGGCTGATGTCCAGTCCCCATTCCAAGGAAGGTGCCTGGTGTCTGGGGCTGGGGTTGCCTTCCCTGCTGTGGCAGGGGGAACAGGCCCTGGTTGAGCCCCTGACCACTGGGAGCCCCTGATATCCCTGATCCCCAGCACAGGGAGATGCCATGTCTTGTGATTCCCTGACAGACATCTTATTGTATTGTAAAGATGTTTTTTACTGCACACCAACGTCTGATTTTATCCCTGTTGATGAGAACAGACATTTTTTAGATTTAGTACTAACAGATGTGGCAATAATAGACTAATTTAGAAGAATGCTAGTTTGATTGGAGTGCCTGAATACAGAGAAGGTCAGGGCAGGCTGGTCATCAGAAACAGGGTTCCCCATGTGTGTTGAAGAAGATATTAGCCTTCAACAAGGACTGCAGAAACTATACAATGACCTTTCTGGCCTAATACTGTGTCAAGAGGAGCCCCAATTCCTAAAGGGGTAAAAAAAGTCCTATGAAAGAAAGGGAAGTTGTTTTTTAACCTAAGTGAAACTTTTTCATTATGGAAATTGCTTCACTAGAGCTTTGGGATTTAGCTCAGGTCATCCTTAAGTTCTCCAAAATGTCAACCTTTGATAAATTCCAGGACAAAAAGTCCCAAACAAGGACTGTTCTCTGCAGTTTCTAGTTTTTCTATGAAGCTCCTCCAACCTTTCACATGAGTATTTATGGGGAGCAAAGAAGCTGGCTGGTTCACTAATACTCTGATCTACTTGTATCCTGTTACTGAGCATTCTGGGGAGAACAGTCCTTTTGTTTTAGGCTTTGGAAAAAAACATCATAACTTTGCCTCCCATTAAATGTATGTTTGATAGGGAGCTCAGTGAATGTGACCTGTAAGGAAACGGAATAGTGTGTTTCAGTCTTCACAAAGGAAACATTTATAACAATTTTTAGCTGAGGCCGCCAAACGTGTTCTTCAGAGATGCACTAGAATTACATGTAGAACCTCAAATACTTCAGGGAAAAGGGGATTTCATCTCACTGAAAGCTGGCTGTTTAAATACGTGTGTGTATATATATGTATATATGTATGAAAAAACTATCATTAAACACTGAATGTTTCTACTTTCTTCCCAGTGTCACAGAAGGTTGCCCCTAGGAGTTGTACATTCCTGGCAACGTAGCAAAGTAGTAACAAAGGACAATCAGTTTAGCTGTGCTCTGCAGGGAGTTCTAGCAAAGAACACAGCTCGGCTCATCCAGAAACAAGTGTCTTCCTTCGTGAGTATTTATAATCCATGCACTTGACAGACAAAAAAAAAAAAAAAACACCAAAAAACCACTGTGGATTCGGGATTTCCCATTTCCATTCTGTCCTTGTTGTATTTGTAGACATCTTTTGTACCCCACTGAGTTGCCTGGTTGCTGCTGAGGGCTTATTTTCGTTTTCAGAAGACAATAGTAACTGTAAAATATTCTTACATCGTTTTGAACTGGACATCTCTATCCTTGCTTTCCAGGAAGGAACATGGGCAAAGCTGAATCAATTAGTGATGATTAAGTGCTACTTTTGTTTCTTCGACTATGTATGTGGCAAACGAAAGTAATGATACTTTCTTTTCTCCACTTCTTGTCTAGTTTATTTAAACTTCCCGCTTTCCAGGGCATTTGTCTCGTTAGCTGTTTGTACAATGCTTAGTGTTATGGCATATTGCTTTTAGATAGAGCCCCTAGGCACTTCCAAGCAGCTGCTAAGTTTACCTAAGGATATGAGGGTATGTCGATAACAGACAGAACTTGATTTATTCTACTTGTTGTCTGTGCAAGCCAGTTTCCAAAAGGAAGCAGCATAGCTGTACTAAGCCATTAGCATTGCATGGAGTGAATTCCAGCAGGTACAGCAACTTGCTAACACTCGCATGGCTTCCAGGCTGATTTACAGTACGGTTCATGGGCAGAGTGTGTGTGGGGTGCATATGTGTGGCTTTATCTACAGCACAAACTGTGCCAAAAGATAGGCTGAAGATAAGTTTGTAGCTTTCATTTCACCCATTATTAGTTAGTAGTCTTCAAAAAGAAACAATAAACACCATTAATAAAAATAGCAACCCTTCTGGCCCGGTAAACGCATCTCATCATATACATTGATAGCATTATATTGGCAACAATGCACTCCATATGCTCATGAAACTTACAGGGAACATTTCCATGTAAACAGTCAAGACAGCAAACTTCAAATATTTGGAAGAAATGTTTATTTAACAACTGAATACATGCTAAAAGAAATAATTTACAGCAGCAGTTTCATTACACTTTTTTCTCTCCAGTTTTCTAGTTCCCATCTGAATTGAAGTGATAAATACAGAAGTAGAATTATTTACTACCCAGTGAGGAATGTGCTTAAAGTATAAGCACATAACCTTGGCACTGATATAGCAAATAAACTACCTTATCACCTGTGTGGCAAAATCTTGCATTTTAGTATTATGCTGAACACACCGAAATGGAGTACCTCTAGATAGCAGTACTTTACACTGTACCTCTTTATCTAGTTAAAAATATTTACATCTTTTGGCTAATGTGTAGGTAGCAAAAACTGAACTATTAAACACATACCATTGATATTCACTAAATAATACATAAAAAGGATCAGTAAATGCGCATTCACATGCATTTAATTTAATTTTATTTTTTTACATAGTGACTTTATAGGGTCATAAAGATTTAACTCTGTTCTGCAAAGACGAACATTTTCTCAGTTTGATGTTACAGTTTAACATAACCATACAGTTTTTAGGAGCCATTGAACAAAATCCCATCTTCAGTGATCCATGCAAGTGCAAAGTGTAGATGAGTAAGAATAATACAATGCGGTTTTGTTCCAAGCAAATGTATGTCTTAAAACAAATTGAAACAGATCTTTCTGGTTACAAATTAAATCCTTTATTTCTCTCCAGCTTAAACACAACTTTTTATTTATTTCTTCTAAAGTCTGTAAGTAGAGGTTTAGAGGATTTTATTAATGATTTACAGAAATACCATTTTTACCTTTATCTTCAAACCTTTTGTCACTTTAAACAATAATGACACAAATGGGGATGTGAATTTTACTAAAGATTCAGGGCATATGTCTAACCATGCATTCATTCAGACTTATGTTCTTCGAAAAAAGTTAATTTCACATCCGTATTAAATGCTATTGAACTTGACCATATATGAACCTGAAAATCAAAAATTTCCACTGCTGGTTAGATCTTCTGCCCTTTTATTTCTGTAAGCAAATATGAAGACATAAACAAGAATGCTTATGTCAGTGAGAACTGAATTGAAGTTTGTAAGATCTGATTATATTGTTGATCAACTAGATGATTGCCAGGTTATGGTAAAAATGTTGCAACTTCTGTAACTTTGTTCCCACAGATTGTCTTTCTCTGTATAGAAAAACACATAATAGAATCCTGACTCAATTTTATCTGTTTTTTCTTCAGGGGTAGTGGAATAGATTGGGTTTGGTTTGATTTTTTGCAGCAAGTTGCTATAGAACCAGTTGCTATGAGCATGGTAGAGAAAAAAAAAAAGTTAGATAACAATCCATTAATATATAAAAAAGGAAACAAGGCCATTTAGGGTCTGTTGAAATCCATCTGTATTTTCCCACTGAATTCTCTGAGGTTCATTTTAAAATTGTTTCTTTTTGTAACAAAGATGATTCTAATGGCTCGATGGGACACAACAGACCTGCACTAAAGGCTAAAGAGTGTTCTGTGATTACAATTAAATAATTCAGCTGACAACAGTGCTTAGAAATTAATCATACAGTGAGCTGAAAAATTAATACTCTGTACAGGAAAGCCCATAGCTGAACCTATGTTTTAATTCATCCCTATTCAGCACACCATAAAAGCATGGGAATTTAATGGTGTATTAAAGTTCACAGGAGTCAAGTTGAACATGAGAGACTTACAGTTGTTTCAAAACTAAATTCCCAAGTGCTTTCCTAAATCATGGCCTTACAGCCTTGTCCTGGTCTACTCAATGATTTTTTTGTTTTATTAAAGAATTAAATGACAAAAAAACTTGCAAGTTCATCTGCAAAAGATTTGAAGGGAACTAAAGTGACTGGATCATTAGTGAAAATCCAATCACTAAGGAGGCAAGAAGCCAAAAATTCACTAATCAGAAGGATACTTGAATTAGTAAGTGGCAAGGACACTGGGATGTATTGTGAGAGAAGCTATCACAGGAGTTGTGTTATATCTGATAAGACTGATATTGTAGTGATTGATAAATTAAATATCTGGAGTGAATAAAAACAAAACAGGTCATCAATACAGACACACTTTTATATAAAAGCTCCTTCAGCAAACTAAGGACTTTGCTCTATTAATTTTTTCCACAATGACATTACTTGGAATTATGTCATTTATGGACTCTATCAAGATAAAATATGGGAGGCTGGAGAAAGATGATCTCAGAAGAACTGGACACCATAGAATTGGGGAACAAAGGCACATTTGTGCTGAGGTGAATATATCCACTACTTATAACCCTAAGCTGACACTTATGGTGCAAGTACATTGTCTGTTTTACCCTCTTGATCTCCTGTATATAGAATAAGACAGAAGTGCAGGACCAAGTTATCTGTTAGTATAAAGTAGTCTTAAACTGAATTTCACCAATCTACTACTGCAGGAGACTTTGCCCACAGATGAAACCGCCCCTTAGATCTAAAACAGAGAGCAGGCTTTGAGGTTACTGTTTATGTGGCCTAGTGCTGGTTTTTAACATTTGGGTGATCTGGCCCATAGAAAGAATGGAGCACAGTAGTGAGGACATATTTCTACCATTGTGCTGAGAAAAAAAAACTCCTTAAACTGAATGTGAGCTTTGCTCATGGATATATGACAGTCTATGAGCCACAATTTTTAAATATTAGCATTCACAAATATTTACGAACCAAGAAAGAAAGAGTAAAATTAGTGGAGGGTATTTTAACGCTGTCTGCTTCTTTTAGTAAGAAAAAAAATGTACAACTGAAAATCAATGCTCTCCTTTCATTGGTTCAATTAATAGCAAGGTATTTTACAAGTTGAATCATTTCAAATACCATACTTAGAAAAAAAGAATGCAGAAGACTTAAATGCTATACAGCGACTTCCATGTTAAAATAGCTTAGTTTTAAAATTGTTTTGAAGTTACATGTCATACAGATTACTGAGAGGGGAGGAGGTTAACTGCAGTGTGACTAGCTCCCCTGGAAGATTTTCCAAACAAAAGAGTAAAGCAGCTCATAATTGGAAGTTGTCTTTTTTTTCCTCTAAACCAGTAATTAGAAAGTACAATATTTCTAAGACAAAAAGTCTAATCTATTTTAGAAAAGAGCTAATGTTTGCTGCATATTTTTCATGGTACATTTAAATTATAGTTTTAATAAAATACATCTTTAGATCAAAGCTGAAAGAAGTCATCAGTAGTAGGCCAGTGTACTCCACGTTTTTTGTTCTTCCAGATGATGGATGGCTTATGTTGTTCAGATTTCCACAAACAATCTCATTCAGTATTGTTTTTCCTCTTCTAGTACATATAAACAGGAGAACTGGTAGACAAAACAAGAACAAAATCCTTGTGTCCAATCATGTATTTCGACGTTCATCAGCTTAATGAGTTCATGCAGTTTTATGTGTAAGTCTAGAAATGGTAGTGATGATGAAAGGTGGGGTTTGTTTTTCTTTTCTTTAAGATGGCAGCATGAAATACAGCATTTTGTTTATATCTCAGGCAAAAAAGAAAGCAAAACTTGCCTGATGAACACTTGCACAACTTTCTGAGCAGTAAGCTAGGTCCGGGTGAGTTATCATCCATGAAACTCTGGTCTTTCTGGTCTTAGAATCAGAGCAGAGAGGAAGGACTTACTTACTAGGAAAGTTAGAAATGGATTTTATTTAAACCTGGCGGAAATTGTTTGAACTTTCCACTCTTGTAAACATCCACATAATGCCATGAAAAAGTTCATGAATATTGCATTTTTTTTCCAGTTATCTGTCTATACAAGTTTCTACTTGGACGAGGTTCCTAGAGGTAATGTAGCTCAGACACTCCGTGGTGCCCTCTCAAATTCATGGGTCCTCCTGTTCCTACCTTTTTTATTCTCTTGTAGGTGCTTCCACTTATTTGTATTCACCTGCGCATTGGCAGGCCTTTGCCGGCGTTGTTTGCGGTCTCTTTTCCAAACCTGCTCACAGAACTCATCCATTGTGTTGAGATTGGGGTGATTGATTAACTGCATGAAGTCTCTATACCAGATCTTTTGACTGGGGGTCATGCTATTGGTAGCATCCTTGGTCTTGGAGCCATCACCATCTTCTTCTTTATGGAGCAGCTCTTCCAGGTGGTCAGTATCAATTACTTCCAGGGTCACTTTGAGCAAAGTTTGCATGAAGCCATGCTCCACAGCATGACAAAAATAGGTACCAGAATCTCTCCGTTGAAGACTTCGTAGCAATAGACCCTGTTCTGTTCGGATCATGCGATCATCCATTTTTATCTGTATTGGAAAAAGTGGTAATTTCAATAGTTATCTTTTATAGATGTGCAACATTATCTTTTAACCATACTAGTCCCTTAGTACTGCTCCTTTCAGCTGCTAAAACAAGGCCAAAATCCCCAAAGCCACATGAACGGAAAACTCCTTCCCAGCCATCTGTAGTTATGGAAGGCTCAAATACTCTGGAAATACTACTTATGTACTGCAAAGAGTTTGGGGGATTAAGAATTAACTCCTCAGTCCCTAGTGCTGCTGAAAAAAGATCTGTATCAACCCTGTCAGATAGATTTGCTGTTAAGATTACAGAAGATTCAAGCCTGTAATCAGCAGAGTCAACATGGATGCATTTGGCTGTATTACTGAAGTCGCATTTATTATTATCTTTTAGTCAAACCTGGATGAATTTGTAGGAAAGGTTCTCTGTTTTCCCATTGTTCCTTACTGCAAAAGGCCTTATGCATAGAAGTGGCTTCTGCATAAGTGGAGAATTTACAAAAAACCAATAAGGATTAAATCTCAAAATTTTAACATTCAAAAAGCAGCTGTCCAAAATACTGTATTTTCCTGAATTAATTAATATCTAGAATATAATTTCATTCTTTGAATACACAGGTTGCTGCAGACAGAAAGGGCACAAACCTGTTTGCTGCTGTCTCCACCAAGAATAAATTCTAAATAATTTACTATTTATGCAAACAAAGCAAACAGCAAAAATATCTAAAGCTGCTAAGGTAACTGAGTATTCAGTACATGCTTAAAAAAAGCCCCAACAAACAGCTTCAGAGTTGTTTGGGTATATTTACGAATACTTTAATGTAACAAACAAGATTTAATTTCCTAACTTGATCTCCCTACCCATTGGAGTAGATCATTCTCTTAAGATATAGGTGAAGAGGACTAGTTGCATCTCTCTATTTTTACTATAATACCTCTTCTTTGCGGTCATCATTTTGCTTCTGGAATTGCCAGTAGACTACGGCACGCTGAGATTTTGGACTGCACTCAAGAAAAGTGCTGCTGTTCTCTACTCCATAGATAATCTTTTCCTCCAGGGTCTGACCACTTGGGTTATCTGTAAAGCAAAGAAAAAAAGAAATTTAAATTATCAAGAAACAAGAATATGAATTGCTAAGTGAACGTTTGTTTAGAAATTGGGCTTCCTTAAGGTATTTAAAGATAGAAACTGTAAAAGGAAAACTTCCCCGTGTCAGTATGCCATTTGGAAAATCTCCGTCAACATCTCTTTGTAAGGATCCCTGGTAATTATTCTTTTTTTTTAGTTATTTTTGTATTCTAAATCCTTACAGCTATTAACATCTCAATGTCATTGTGAAATTTTGTGTAAACCTCATTATTATTCATCAAGGAAAACATCCAGGACATGACAAGAATTTTTAATAGCAAACTGTATGCAGTAAGAAAACTCAGGGTGTAGTTGCAGAATGTTTGTAATGATGCCTCCTGGGCTCTATGATCATAATACTTTAGAGCAAAGTAATAAAACATGAGGCTATTTAAAAGTAGTATAATGTGTTTAGATTATATGGTACTGCAGTTTGCTGAAGCTGTTAATGACCAGGAATAATGTTTTTGGGGAAATGATCTTCAATTAATCATTTCTTCTCATACTGATATAATTTATGGAAATGTAATGAGCTTAATAAACCAGACATTATGGGAGGGGAAAAAGAAAGTTAAATAAATTACTTCCTTTTGTAACAAGAATGTTTCAAGATATTCATCAACTGGCTGTTAATATCACATCGCTATAGGACTTATATGGCATTTGATTCTTCTCCAATACCACAGAGGCTGCAAGGCATCATATTTCAACTCTCCACCTTAGCTCTTTAAAATGCTGTTATGGACTTAAGTGGCAGAAGTACAATAATCCTGGAGAAAAAATGGGGAGGAAGGGCTTGCTAAGCTATTTAACATTGCGTTGATCTCACAGAGTTTCCTGTCTCTTTGCCATTATTTGTCACTCTATTCTGATCTCTAGCACTTGCAATCTTTAAGGAATTTCTTTTGATATGCTTTAACTGAAAAGTGATGTCTAATTAAAATCCTTTCAAAGAAATCCTCCATCAAGTTTTGTTTGCTTTTACTGTGCCTTTATCATATTGGCCACGTTGTTTAACAAACACAGGCTGTTAGCTAGATGACTGAGCCAAAGGTAAAAACAAAATTGAGCTCCTGGTTTATGTTGATACAACAATCACTTGTATTTCCTTAAGGACTTGCAGCCCTGAGAGAAGATAGAAGAAGGAATGGGGGACAGAAGAGGAATTGGTGCTTGCCCAGTTGTCAGTAAGGAAACATCCAATGCCCTATTAACACTGAAAAAATAAGGAACGGGTTAGCTTGCTTTCCTCTGCTGGATTGTGAGCCTTTCCAGCAAGTAAGTGGGGTGCTATATAAACAGCTAAGTGAAACAACTTTTATGACAGCTCTCAGAAACCACATCCCTATGAAGAATGTCAGTGCAGCTTTGGGCGAGGAATATTGGGAGCAATGGAGGAATGAATTAGGAAGCAAAGAAGCAAGAGAACGGTAACACAGATGGAAGAGAATGCAGTAGGGATACCAGTGGTAAGGTCTGAGATAGAATGTGGGCGAATCTGTGTCAGTGAAACTGAGGAACTGGAATTATGTAAAGAGATAAACTGAATATAAGTAGAAGTATATAAGAAGAAAATATAAGATAAAGACTGGAAGTGGAAATTATTGGTTGATAACTCATGGGCCCAGAATCAACACTGTGAATGGCTGACTGATGTCCTGCCATTTCTGTTTCAAGTCAGGCACTCTTCAGCATTCAGGAAGCAAATTCACATGGCTGAGTAGGCAGCCAAATATCCTCACATAATCAATGAGAAGTCGTTCGCTATCTGAACTGGGATCTACAACAGAAAGCACATGTAGGGCTGCAGCGTAAGACAGTCAGTAGGAAATGTCCCCTTTTATAGACTGGGACGCATATGTTACTGTTCCAGTGATGTGTTTCTGTGAACGAGAGATTTACAGGCTTCCAGAATAAAGGGTGGAAACACAGGGATTTCACCCTAGGATGCATGCTCTCTTTCAATTCCTCTCTCCCACGCTCTATGAATCACGGTTGCAGAATGGCCCAGCTTCAACAAGAGCAATCTGATAGTTTGGGTACCTGCATTGGAAGTAGAGCTATCAAGTCAATCTCCTAAGCCTAAGAGGACTTTGAGCCCTTTACTCCCATATCCTGAATAGCTGATTTAACCAGCAGGTTATTCACTATGTGGCTTGCAGCACCACTTGACTGTATTTTCCTGAGCACAGCATAGTCCAAGTAAATCATATAGTAGCATAGCACATGTAACACTGGTCTCATTAGATCCAAGGAGACAGTCTTCTAGATCCTAAATATCAGTAGAAAGGACAAAAATAGAAATTTCTTTAGCAAAGGTCCTACTTCCCATGAGTTGTAGCATATTATTAAGTATCTATAGAAGTTTCTGTGGGAAAACTTAGGTACCTAGGATATCCATAGTATCCAAGAAGCTAATCATGAGTTTTCATGGAAGTTACCTTGAAGATGGATGCTCTGATGATATACCAAATTTCTGAGTGTTTTCTTGGAAATTGTCCATGGCATTTTAGTGTGTTAAAGATCACCATGGAAAGTGGCATAAATCCCCTTTAAATTTCCTCACAGCTCCAGAATAGATAGTATGGGTGATAGTCATGTAATGAGAAAGGATTTAAGAGATCCTTTAAATTTCATTTCCATGACTTATGGGAACAGAAAGCAGGTCCAGAAATGTCTACAAAGTTAATGGAATACTGAGCATGCAGAGTGTAAGAAATAAGCAGAGTGATGGAATGATCACAGGAGCAGAGTGCGGCTCTGGGACAGAGGGAGGTGCTGAAGAGGCTAGAAGGAAGAGTGAAAGTCTGGGAAGTTCAGAAGAGCAGCTGGAGGAATCAGAAAATTATAGAAGTCATGAAGCTGGTTATGAAATTCAACCCAAAATCCTGTTTGAGAGCTGCAATTCCCAAAATGAACCCAACAGCAGTGTCAGTTTACTACCCTGATAAATATCCTTTAAATGCATAATTTCTGACATAACCAAAGAAGTATGAAAGGCTAAGTGCTAAGATTGCTTTGCAGATGAGTGAATGTCACTATACAGTTAAGTTCAGTTATTCTTTGAGCTTGCCTTGACATAAATTACCTAAAAAAAAGGTACCTCTTTTCTTACAAATTCTTCAAAGAAAAAAAAACCAAAACCCTTGATCAGTTTCTTGATAGCACTTGTACGTTACACTTAAAAAAAAATTGGTCTTTAGCTGACATAAAGGTGTTTGGCTAAACACCTACATAGCTAAGGATCCTCAGCTCCCTCTCATGTTGGTGTGTGTGTAGTTGGTGTGTGTGTAGTTGGTGTGTCGTAATTTTATACTACTTACATATTTGCATAAAAGGGCAACTGAAATGGCTACCTAAAAGTTATTAAAAGCACTGTTGCTTCAGACTGATATCGAAGTAAGTTTCTGCAATGTCTTTAAAAGTGAGATGTGCATTAAGAGGTCATTATTTTTTCCCACTTTTCCTGGTTCACATAGAGAATTGACTGGCACTTGCTGCAAAGCAATGCGTAGACAATTAGTAAATGATTGCTGGAGCTTATTTTTGGCTATAGACAAACTCAATTCTTCATCTGTTGTCCAGGAAACCACTAGTCATAACCAAGGAAAAGCCTCAGCATAAGTTGGCATATGAAGTTTATGGGTCTTGCAGCTGTCTGTACAATGCATGATCATGTTTAAATGACAAATAAATATGGAAAATTTTATAGATTTACAACTCAGGATCAATTTAGAGAAAATTTCACTCAAGAACAATTTAAAACAGTCCTTTAAGTATTTTGACAGTGCATCTTCAAAGTCTAGGACCTAGAACTGCATTCCCGCAGTATGTTGGAAAGTTACTGATTCTTCTAATTGCCCTGTCTTCATTTCACTGGCAAGTATAATTTTCAGTGATATCTTGTCTCATAATTGCTCTTCTCATTTTGGCAAAGCTGTATTAAAGTTCCTTGTGATTGGGTTTTTAGCATGTAATAGCTTTTTCCTGACCTTGAGTTTTCACGATGGTTGTCATAAAATACCTGTACTGGATTACTCTCTTCCCTTTGGATTGAAGATATCTTTTCAGACAAATATGTTTACCAAATATGGGAAGATACAAAAAACAAAGTGTTTTGAAATCTTTACCTGGTCTATGAAGATAAAGAACAGACCTACAGTTGTATAAAGCATAGCTGGCAAGGGCAAGAGAACATTAAAAAAAACCCCAGACACATGGTAGCTCATGAGTAAAATATCCAGATAGTAAAAAGGCAAAACTAAGGTAAGCTTCTGCTGGTAATAAAATCCACATTTAGTGCCTGATGAAATTTTTCTGGTGGGGACCTGAACATGTCATCTCAGCCCCAGTGCATTCACGGTCTCATGTGTGCTTTATAAGCATTACTAGATATCATGCAACTGGAAATTTGTGAACTTTCTACTAGTCCTCATTGACTAGTTCAAATCTAAACTAATTTTACATTCATGAATTCTCAAAACGTGATGACTACATATTGGTCATAGTCTATTCATGCACTTTTACAATTCCTTTACTCCTCTGAGTAGCTTGGCCTGATTCTGACAATCAATAAGTAAAACCAAAAGCTATAGTAATGTTAGCTGTGAGTTTCAAATGATTAAAAGGAAGATAGAAAAAAGTATTACTGAAACTTAGTAGCAGCGAATTATAGCTGATGTAAATGTATGGCTTTGGACTATATATTATTCTTGCTATTACAAGGACTAAAAGGACATGAGGATTTTGAAATATCTCCATTTTCAGCCACCTCTTCTTCATTTTTCCTGAAATATGTTCGGTGGTTTAACTGTTACTTTAGACGTACCACAAACGTGAATAATTGTTTTTTTCCAGCAGAGGGAAGTATTGCCTAAGTGTTCTCTTCACTTACAGCAAAATGGACATTTTTCACTTTCTGAGTGAAGATCTTTTGAAGAGTTGGGTAACAAATTAGTACCTGTGAGAAGTTTATTAGCCAAACAATTCCAGAAAGAAAGATCTAGTAATACACTGTGAAAACGAACCTGTCAACAAAAAACAAAACCAGAAGATGTCAAAGAAAACCCATGCTGAAAGCAGAGAGGATAGGCCCACTGAAAGGAATATGTTGATCTTAAGGGCTTCTAGTGTGGCTCCTACAACAAAGACCATTCCATATTTAGCCAAGGTAGTTAATTATGTTTGGTTATCATCCTATGCAAACTGTGTGAAGAAATGTATACATACTTCTTGCTCTTCTGAAGGAGCTATTTTCTGTCTTAATACTTAATATGCCTAGTCTGATGATATGCTATTATCAGGTGAGCTAAGCAGAAAAATTAAAATGCTTAAAACTGTTAATCTGAGGAAAACCAAACAACACTCCCCCCTACCACCCATCTTTAGTGTCTGATCCAGACCATTGTAAGCAATTTAAATTGGGATAATGGGGTATTATATTAATATTTCACAGATGTTCAAGACAATTTCACTGAGAGATCATTCATGTGCTTCCTACTCTATTCATGCACAATCTGTAAATTACATAAAAATAGTTGTACTTCAGTAATACCCATAACTCACCATGATGCTGCAGGTCTGAGCAGTGGGTAAGTGGGTCCCCATTTCGGATGTCTTGTCGTCTAGTACGTCTGCAAATACCAAATTTGAAAACTGTTAGTATCCTTCTCAGTGGTCAGCATTGACATTTGTCATGACTAAAAAGCAACAAATGGAACATATATGAAATTACATAGGTCACAAATGCACCTAAACAACACTAGGAAGGAAATCATGTTGTTCCTCCTATATTCTGTGCATTATCATTGTTTGTAGAATCAGCTTTTACAATTGAAAGTAGAACCTTCAGAAACTGGTAAAAAGTTTCAGTTTACCTTCAGAAAAAGGTAAAAAAAATGCAAACAAAACTTGCAGTCAGCCTATGAAGTTTATTTTAACTGTGTTGGCAATATTGATCACAAAATCGCTACTCAATTCATAGATACAGGGACTAAGGGACCAAAGTATTTACAGTACAGTTGAACACGCATCAAAACACATGAAGAAGTTAGAGCTTTTCTGCAAGTACAGAATACTTGAGGTATCATGACATCTTTTAAACAAATGAAATGTTAGGATGGATGGCTTTGAAAGAAAGAAATGTCAAAGTGCTGCATTTTCTACAAAACTAAAATAAAATACACAGATCATTTCAGCCACTACAGATCTCACTGAAATATTTATGATAAATCTTTTTCCAAAACTTTTGTAAGTGACTTTGTCTTTAGAATAAACAGAATAAAACACCTGGATAGGAAGATTTTGAAATGTCATTTATTCCCTTTTGTATCTTGAGCCTGGCTTCTAGTTTTTATTGCTTGTCCATTTAACATAATACATTCTTTTACCAGTTTGATTTCCATTGGCTCTTTTGGAAAATATATTGATCTGTGCTAAAAAATGTTGTATTTCACAGAAGGAAGCCTTTTAATACAGTATTACTTCTCATGTTTTGTTCTTTCGCTGTCTGCTCCTATTTTAATTTAAATAACTGTGACACAAAATTCAGCTGAGCCAGAGAAAAGCGTTTCATATTAACAAAAAAAAGAACAAGGCAAACAAAGATTGTTTCAAGTGTGAGCACTTTACTTTAGGAATCGGAGAAAGCCTGAGGGCTTGCAAAATTAGAGGAGAACAAAGAGGATTAGGCTGCAGAACAATGCTGTGATTTCAGATTACGGCATCCAGCAACGGATATGCAAAAGTCAAGTAGCTTTGTAAAAAGCACTACTGGTCACTCCCTTGTGACAACCACACACATTTTCAAAAAGCCATTGTTCTGCAGCACAGAGATCATCTCTGTTCTGTTCACTAGTCCGATTTGCAGACTCACTAACAGCCCAGCATCAGCACATACTAAGAGTTCTCACAGAGGCCCCCTCAGCTGCACAGCAAACTCCTGTTGGCTGGAAGATTTTAACCGTACTTTTTTTCCACTGAAAATTACTGAAAAGTTAAACCTGAAATTAGTCATGTGAAGTATGGCAATAGGGGTTTTTAGGGGAAAAAAGTCAGAATGTGCATTTTTAAGATATTTTTCTGAGTAAAACTTCATTAAAATTATGAATTAGTACATTTTTGTATGCTTCAAAAAGAACTCTTCTGTTGATTGATATACAGTTAAAAAATGTACTAATCCTAATTTCAGATAGCATCTTCACATTACCCATTACCAATGACTAAAAATGCACCCAAGACATAAGAAACCTTAACATTTTGTTACTCCTTCCTAAATTTTGAAACACAGCATATTTACAGGATATTATTTGTGGAATAGACATGGAAAGATTCATATTGCAATTGAGTTTGGAAGAGATGTTTAGTTAGAATCTCAGGAAAATGTCACACATATCACCATTGTATCAACACAATGATTTATGAAATATGAACCAGATCACATCTGCATGGGGTAAAGTTAAGTGGTCGCACTACAGGAGCTCTGAACTGTCATTTAGACTTGTAAAATATACAAAGAAAGAAAAGTAAATTAAAATCATAGCTCATAAAAGCTCCTTTTTAAAAAAGAAGGAAAAAATAAAAAGCAAAACCCCAAACCCAACTATTAGTAAAGCATCTGTGCGATTGCCTCAGGACTCAACTTTCTTAATATTTCTGGAGCCTAAAATTACAAGGATTCATTATTAGGAAAATGTTGACATTTAAGCTGTTTCTAGCAATGCTCATTTTGTCACAGATGCATTCAAAGCTGTCTTGAGGCAGTGGGTACAGCGGGTATCAGGTAAACAGAGGATCCTCTCCGCCAGTAACAGAGACCTTTGTTCTGCTGTTGCCAAGGGTAAAATGGGGGGGTCTAGGGAAGGACAGCAGCTTTTCCTCAACACGCTGTCATGATCCCAGCCTTTTCCTTTCATAGTGGCCTCAAGAAGTGTAAATTCAGCACCCCAAGATTTTCCTGGAAATGTTTAACCAGTTTAGCCCCAGTAACCTTTGCCTCTTAATATCTATAAGAAGAGGTCCCAGTCCCTTTACCCCTGATGGCAACAGTGAGCTCCTCTGCTGTTCAATAGGTTGCAGAGGTGGATAAGGAAAACACAAAGAGCCTTATTTTTTCCACCGGTGTAAGTGATGAATGGCAGGACAATGTGCTTTATGGGTCTTGAGATGGGCTGGGAGTAGGAATGGTTGCTAATGAATGCTGAGAAAGAATGAAGTTAGGAGACAAAGATTAGATGGGAGGTAGAAGAGAAGAGTGATTCAGTGATTCGTGACCTTACTCTCTCTTTTGACTCAGAGGCAGTACTTAACCATATTGACTTCTAACCCTTAAAACATTCAGATCAAATCAATCTCTTAGACTCTCCCTGAAAACCTCACTGTTCCCTCTCTTTTCTTTCCGCCTCCTCTCCTCCAGAGAAACTGCCGTGGTCCCACCACAAACTTGAATTTAGCCCATGCAGCTGAGAAAATTTGACAAGCTCTTCTTTTGGGACAGGTTCAGTTTCTCTTTTTTAATTCTTTTCTAAAGAATTTCACAAAAGCTTGTCTCAGATTAACTCTGCTTCCTGGTGCAAAAATAGAACCCGATGTTCCTTACGCAGTTTTTTCCTTTGTCTACAGTATTTGTTTAGGATACATTGTAATGCAAACCTTGAAATTTTAATCCCCTCCATCTGAAAAGTCTGTGACACAAATGCTACTTCCCATTCTTTACCACAATTCATCTCCTGCAACAACCAATCCAAATCTGGAATTTGGAGTCCTGACATTCTCAGCTAAGTATTTGCAACCATTAATTTTATGTATGTAAGTTCTTCTGTATACAAACCCTTGGATTCTTGTTTCTTCATAAGTGCAAGATGTTTGGCGTATTCGATTTTGTGTGAACACTTCTTTACCATTTTAGCTAATTTATCATGAGGAAAGCAACAGTACATCAATGTCTGTTCTGATTTGCAAGTGATTATCTATTCAGTTATTCCTAATTTCTACTTCAGTAGCTAAGAACTGTTCAGTAACCACCTTATATATTTTAAGAGAAAGAATTTCAGAGATAAGGGCAGGCAAAGAAAATGTTATTTGAAATCTCCAAATCAGGCAAATAAATAGGAATTCTTATTTTTTTATTACAATTGTATTTTTCACTTACACAGTCTTATCTTAACCTTTGCACTGCAAAGCCTTTAACATTAGTGCAGAGTGAATGCAAAATTGTTGTTCTCATCTGGCAATACTTAGACACACATTAACACATACAAGCTATACTTTTGAATAATGATGTCACATACCACTAGAAAAATAACCTTCATGCTCATTTCCAAACACTTTATAAATATTTTCTTTGAATTAGAACTCCTGAAAATGCAGGATATTTCATTTGGGCAATCAGTCCTAGTGTTAGTGAAAATTAATTTTTTTCCTTTTGCTGTTTATTACTGAATACAAAGTCATGAATCCATTTCGGAGACAACTCTTTTCTCAATGTTTTCTTACAACAGCTTTTTAAACCAACCCAAGAAGTAGCAGTGTTCTCTTTAAATCAACCAAGACTTCATATTGCTTGTAACTCCCACAGTTATGTTTTCTTTGGAAGAGAAAGGGCTCCAGTTAACCATCCCATGAAAAATCTCCAAAGCCCTCTGGTCATATTGAGCCCATCAGTTAAAACAAATAGCAAACCATGCAGACATCTGAAACTGTCCCTACCTCTTAGCAGTGGGGAAGTAACGAGAGCAAGATGAACCATCCCAGGCACAGTAAGGGTCTCTCGCAAGGCAACACTCAGCACATGCTTTTCCATACACATCACAGCGGTGTAAAGGAAGCTGTGAAACTCCAGTGGCTGAGCCAATGTAGAGCTGTTGCTGTTATAAAAGTTAAAGAAAAAATAATAATTAAAAATTGCAAATTGCCAGCTTTTTCCTAGAAAAGCATAAAAAAGTTATAGTATGTTAGGACCATAACAAATATAACAGAGGATTACGATCCTGATGTACACTAAAGGAATGAGAAGAGAATTGTCCACAGGATAAAAAAAAAAATTAAATAGAGAAAACTTTGATTTCTGTTTGAAGCTCTTGGTAGCTTCTCCAAACAATAAGAAAGAGTAAAGTCCTTTCCCATTTTTTTTCTTTTGTACTCAGAATCCTGCAGTAGAAAAGCTCTGCAATCAGTGACAGAACACAATGGAGAATATACTTCTGAATTTAAAGAAAAACAACTTTAACATATATTTCCTATTTGTGACTTTGATTTGTGTGAGAAACCTGAAGTAAATTATTTCAGACTGATGTTAAAATATTTCAACTTAGAAATGTTGCCATACATGTACTTGTTTGCATGTCTATTAATCGGATGCTTTATACTTTTTTCTATAGGTCAAATACTCTAATCAAAATACATCTTTAACCAGGAGAAATGGCTTAATTTAGTTTTGATAAAAAAGTGTTGAGTGGAAGATGTAGCTCAAATGGAGAGACAAGCCATGAAGTAAATAAAAAAACATACATGCAAAATGAACTACAGCTTTGTATGGCATCACAACAGAATATCTTTCTCACTTTCCTCTCTGATACCAAATTCATGTGATCCATTGGAGAAGTCAGTTGTCAAAGGGACATAAGGAAACTGTACTAGTGATCCCACATGAAAGTCCAAACATAGATATTTCAGCTTGGCATTAATTCACAAAGAAAACAAGTGTGAGTGTAGTAAATATTCAGTTCCCTCTGAGAGGCAATAGGCAAAATGAAATAAACAGGTAAATAAAATCTAAATGGCATAATCCATCTGTTTTGGAAACACTGACACTCTGCTATCAAAAGCTTACACTTTGTCACCCAGCACCCATAGTGAAGCAATTAATACATTTCTTTTTTATGGTCCCACTCCAAGCAGTCCCACCAGGAAATTACAAATTTGTATTTGCTTTTCTTTCTTAGAAAACATGGTGTGAAAAATAGGATTTCAAGAAATGCTATCAAAATTCTTCATCTCCTTTACTGCGAAGACCCAGAGGTACCATTTCCAAGGAACTGAGGGATAGAAGGTGACTGAGGTCATCTACCTACTAGAAATGATGGGCACTAGATAGCAGGGGACAGCAAAATCAAAACACATACAAAAGGTGTTCGGTTTACTTTTTTTTCAGAGACAGAAGTTGGAAGTTTATACAGACACACTAATTATAACAGAGACGTCCTGTACATTTACATAAACACCAGCATTTTCTCGGGGAAAATATGACAAGGAAAGCACCCAAAGAAAAAATTGTTGGTAAATTAAAAGCTAAGTCCTTTCTAAGCAGCTGCTGACAGCTATTACAGTGCCATAGCTGGGCAAAAATCTCTGACCATGCAGAGCTCTGCACAAAGCCTTGACTGTACATACCAGTCCCCAGATAGTGTTGTATCCTCGAGAAGCAGATGACAGGCACCAGACACGATAAGCTGATTCTCTCTAACTTAAGTCACTTAATTAAGTACCCAGCTTAGGGGTACATTCTGCAGTAAAAAAAGAGCAGCAATTCAAGTCTTAGGTGACCTAACTATTCTTCAAGGGATGCTTTTTCTCTTTACTGATTATGGACGCAGCATAGGTCAAATTAGAGCTTCAGTTAAGTATCTTAAATGTCCAGATGGTATTGATCTGAGACCTATGTAGTTGGGGCACTAATATCTACAGGCATGTAGTAACGTATGGTGCAACTAATATAAAAATCAACCCAGTGAATGCACATGGGAAAATAAAGAATTGTGCACTGGTTTCCTACATACCTCTGTAACCAATTTTGTCAAAAAAGCCCTCCCTGATTCCTAAGAAATGTCTTTAGAATTAAAGAATGACCGGAAACACACAAGGAAGAAAAAAAAAAGTGAGGCCAAAATAGGGTTACTTCAAGACTCTATTCCTCGTAGATAAGTTCATAAAGTTCATTCAGTGAACTACAGCATGTTTCAGGTGCTGCACAGCCTGAAGGCTGCTGCCCTGTTTGCTGCTCTTCTGATCCTGGTTTTAGACTCCAGCTGGTGATCATTATTCTGGACACTAATAATATATGAATCCAGGCAGTATGAAATTCAGAAATTAGTAATAGAATGATTTGCATCAATGACCTTACTTTGCCATACACAGTCCAACTGCCTTTTGTGCAAGGAGTCTTTCCCAAGAGGTTGTTAATTTAATAAATCAGCTGATTATCAGATCAAAGCAGAGGGGAGAGGAAAAAAAGTGTCCTCTAAAAATTCTTGCAGAAGTATCAGAAATCCAGAAAAGCTGAGGACACTAATGTTTTAAACAATCCAGTGGTTTCTGTTTGCCCCATGGTACTGCCCAAAATGCAGCCTTTCCCTAGAAGTCAAAGAGATAACCAAGAATTTTCCATTTGTAATTAAAAAAAAAAGGGAGAAATGAAAAATATAATGCTTAAAAAGAAGAAATTAGAATTCTAAGAGAAACTTTAGCAAGCATGAGCTTCAAATCCTGTTTAACTTAATTTCATGTCTTGAAAAGTAACTGATGTAGAATAGTTCAGGGAGCTGTTTAAGGGACAAATTCATTTTGAGCTAGTCCTTTCTATATGCTCACTATGGACAGAAATAGCCATCTCTGAATAAAATTCAGTACTTTGTGAAAAATACTGTAGAAGTAGTCACTAAGGCTTTTCTGAAGGTCTCTACCTTGCCTTTGAGAATATTATGGAGGAATAAAAAAAGCTCTTCGTAGCAGTTCACCAAACAAGAAGCTGGCCTGTACCATTCAAGGATCTTCTAGTTTTTTCTCCCCAACTTTCCAGAAACCCAATGGCTTTTTGAAAAAGAGGATCACAAACCTGACCTTGAGAAAAAGACAAGAGCTTGCTTGACAAGAAGTCACTGTGATTGAAAGCCAGGCCTGACTCTTGCCTGCTTCCACACTTTTAAATCAAGGAGCCCCACTTGACATGCTCAGGGCTGAGTGGTAGCCAGGGTTCCCGGCAAGCCTGGATCCCAAAGAACTGTGAATTTAGGCAGCTGCAGGGTGTTACAGTGGCTCTGGGATGCTGTCCTCTGAAGGTCTGTGTCTATTGCTAACCATGCATAAGTTGTTTGAGTGATAAGGTTACACAAGCCTGAACACAATTAAGAGGAATAACTCCTGTGAGTTAAAGACAGCAGAACTAAGAAAGACTGTACCAAGCCTTAATCTTGCACATAAAGACCAAATTTCCTTGCTCAAAGTCACTCTTGCTCAAAGGCCAAATTCTCATAGAGAAAGCCATAGAGTTTTATACAATTTAAAACTTAAGCTAAGTTCGACTCCTGAAGAATTAGTAGATTTTTGTCTTTAAGAAGAAGAGTAATTTCTAACATATCATATGGCAAAATAGGTACCTTTGAACAACCAGCATAGTAGAACATTCAAAAATGAGGAGAAACTCTCACTACCATTGAAGAATTGTTAGTGAAAAAAAAACCCATCAAATGAAGTGATTGCTTTAAAGTCATTCAGTAGGACATGGTGGTTTGACTGTTTATATTTCATCCTCCTGCTTTCTACAATGCATAGAATTATCATGCTGTTTATATGAAAAAGCTCTGCTTATCAGAACACAATGAGTAAAGTGTTTGCATTATAAAACTACAGTATTTTACAATCAGAAATATAAAATGGAAACATGTTGCCATATACTTATTTGATACATAGAGTGTGCCAAAAGCTTGTCATACTGAATCATGATTCTGTCATTTTTAGCCTAAGGCTGGTTGAATTTTCATGAGCTTAACTCTGCCTGAATAACTTGTGTTTTATGCTCTTTTTTAGTTTTAGACAATTTTAGCAGTATAAATTTGTTTTCAAAAGATTCAGAGAAAATTGTCATCTCTCCTGAATAACTAAAGCTGCTTTGAAGAAGAAGTTGAGTGAAAATGCATAGTCCATTATCAAATATGACTGGCTGTTTTAAGGGAATGTGCTTATAAAAATAATCCAAAGCAGAGCATTTTGGTATGATGTGAACATGTACACAACTTGACAGGTTTGTTTTTAAATATCCCAGTATTCAATAGTACATGTTTTTGTCCTGCCATTTTTGTTGTTTTAGGTGGTAAACTGTGTTAGAAGAGTGTCCCCAAACAAAATGTTTTCTGTCAAACACATGAATGTTTTCAGACAACTTTCATAGATACAGTGATTTCTGAGTTAAATATGCAGCATTTTAAACATGATATTGGGCTCTGTCTATTACAGAATGAATTCAACTTCTGTTTAATAATGTATAACGTGAGTTAGAAGGGTTAACTAAATCTTATTTATAACATGAACAATTTTTAGTGTCCCAGTCATCAAAGTAGTAACAGATCTCCTCTTTACTGACAATGACATTAACAGAAAAGTTAGTGAGTGTGAGCAAGTTGCTTGTATTTACCGGTTTAGGCTTCAAATCAACACAAATATGAAAAGGAAAACAAAAGTTTTACTGTGTTAAACTTAACACCAAATTTTAAGTCTCAGACTTCTGAGACAGGAAATGACAGTGGCTGGAATTCCCTACCTGATTCCAGGTAGAACTGGAAGATAGGTCCCCTAATACCCACTTCACTGCTGGACTGCAACCCAATGTTCTTTGCGTGACTGCATAACTCACTAGCTGCTTCACAAACAAGCCTAAGAACAATTGCCTATATTTGCTCAGAAATCATCTTTACTGTAAATCTGACAAAAATTTACTTCCATCCATCAAGAAGCCCCATTCATTTTTGTTATGGTGTGGTCTACAATGAAGGCTATAATACATATCTTTTCTTTCATATGTTAGTTACTAGTGCATTCAACAGAAAGTAGGAAATATAAATTCTGGAGTCAGGAAACCCTACCTTAACCGTGTCACTGAATGAGAAGACCATGGGAAATTTGGACTAAATCAGATCTACCCTCTCTGTTAAGTTGAATGGTGAACTCAGAGGAATGTAATGAGCATTGGACAGAAAGACAGAAGAATGTCTCATTTCCAGTCTTTGCTTCCACTATCTGCATTTTGTACTAGACTATTCCTGCAGAGACCAGAACTAATCCCATTAAAGCAAGGGACCAAGTTTGGCCAATCCTTCTGAACAATTTCTCTGTCATGAGAACATTCCATAGTATGGATTTTATTTTATTTTATTTTTTTATAGAAAGCCTCCAGACAGCTGATGAGTTTGCGTTTACCAGTAACACGAACTAGACTTTCTCTGCATGTCACATTTTCCTGAGAAACTAGTGATGTTTATGTAAAAGGATGTGATGTTGCTGCTGTAATTAATACGTCTCTACTGACTGCCAAGTTACCGTCTCTAAAAGACAGAGACCAATAAATATTTAGAAGTGATTTAAAATTTGTGCACATAATACCTGTTTTGTGGAAATCTTCATTGCCGAAATAACAGTGGGTTCCTAAGGGAAAAAAAAGAGTTCAAATATAAAATAATCTTTATAAACATAAGAATTCTGCTAGAATGCTATTTGCCTAACCTAGAAACCCTGAAATTAAACTAAACATTCCTTAGTAACAGTGCTTCTGGTTGTCTTTGGCAGTGGAATATTTTCTAGCTGTAACTGAATTAGAATGCATGTACATATCCAGGTGCATCTTTGACTGCTATGTTGATTGTAGACATTCCATTTTCCATGATCATTACAGTTTCATTGTGATTACTTTGCTACTAGTTTCACATCTTAAAATTAATTGCTACACTTTATATTAAAACTATATTTAAAGAACCTCCCAGGTAATATGAAATTAATAATGGTTGTAACAAAATACGTAGATACTGTATATTAAATGTGATAAAACTGAAATAAAGAACACGTTTTAACCATATCAAGGTAAAAAAACCCATTTGTACAATATTTTATTCATAAGAGCATGCCTTTGTCCAAACCATAATCCTGTTGACTGGACCGCACTATTACTCGTATTTGCAAAGCACAAAGCTAAAACAGGCAAGAGGTTTTTTGCACCCTGGAACACCCAATATTCGATCAACCAAATGGGTCACTAGGAGAGTTACTGTTCTCTGAGCTAAGTCTACCCTTAATTATGCTTATCCTAGCAAGCAGATGTCAAACCAATATCTACATTCTTACATGAGAGGTTGTAGGAAATATTTAACAAAATAAGTATATTTAGATCTGATTAAAAGACTGCTACACCTTTTAGTCACAGCTACTTGAATGGATTTTAATCCTGAGAGTAAAAGTGGCATAATTTGGTTACAAAGTGTGCATGTCAATACTGTATGAATTTTATTCCATCTAAATATCTGCTATCGATCCCACACATCGTACTTTTGGTTATGTACATTAATAAAATCCTTATTAATCTTCTACACTTGTGTAGCTTTCAACTTGCTCATCCTGAGAGAATTTATATGGGTCAGTGGATGTTAAGCATGTGGACTTGCCTTTACAAATGGGTTAATAGACCTTATATCAGAAAGTATCAAATAAGTGTAACATTTGGAGGAAAATTGAACTCATTAATTTGTTTGCTCAGATGTTCAGAAAAACATTGCACAAATGGGGTTAAAAGATGCATTTGTTATCAATGTAGCAGACACAGAAGTCTTCCAGTTTTGTAGAATTATGAGAATTATTGTATTCAGCACATTGCAGTTTAAGCATCAAAACACATTGTTCATGATGCACATAAACTTTTTAGTAAATAAAGAAAACTTACATTTGCTTAAGGTACATGTAAAATCTGTTGCATATTCCCTATTGAAAGATCTGTATCTTATGCATACAAATGCTGCTTATTCCACCAAAGTACATTAATGCCCTCTTTAAGGCTTAAATACATGCCAAAGGAGATAGATGAGCACTCAAGTAAATCAGAACACCAAAATCTTTTTATGTAATGGATAAATACACATGTAAAGTAAAATACCAGATTTGAATTTGCCACTAACCATTCTATCTCTGTAAAGCCTTTCTGAAATAAAACTTTCACTCCATTTATTTTCTTTCTTTCTCTTTTACATTTCTCTGATGTTCTTTAGCTTGGCAATTCTACTTGATTTAGGGAAGAGACTCATACATTATCAACAATTGCCAAATTACCCTGCATTAATGTAATGACTTTTACATGTATAAGAACTGAAAAAAAGCTGGAAGCCACAAATTACTTGTCTCATTTTCTCCTCATAGTTTCTACTTTATTTTTGTGTTAAAAAACAACAACAACAACAAAGCCAAAACCCAGCAACAATCAGAAAGAAAAAAAACCCACATTTCTGCCCTCAAACCCCTCTTGGACTGCAGAAACAGATACCCTTTTTTCAGTGGTATCTTGCACTCAAACCAGTGCTTTCTGTGTGAGATAAGCTGCCCATAAGAAAAGCACAAAAATAATATTGAAAATAATAATAAAAAGATATACAAGCTCTGTTCAGATATGTTGTATCTGTTCAGAAACTAAAAGTAAAGGAATGGCAAGCGAGTGTGATGAGGACATGGTGGCTGGGCCCCTGGGGCAGACTGGAAGCACAGTCCTTGTCAGCACATCTAGAGTGAGACCATGTGACATGGGGCTCTCCAAGCAAGCAAGCATCGTCTTCATGCTGTCAGATTAACCTCACATTCCCAGCTAGGTATCAACCCCCCAAAAGCCTGGAGCCTTTGATATGGTGCCATAAAACAACACTGACAAAAAGAATAACGTGAGGAATGTAAATGATTCGGTGTTGTGTACAAAACACAAGAGATCCCTGGGTTCTGTCCGGAAAGTGTTTGAAAGGTTTACTCAGCCTCGATTTGCAGGAGTGCCTATGGGATGCCTTAATTTTTGGGTGGCTCAGACAGGAAAAATGGAAGAGACTTATTTTCACAAAAAGGTACTAAAGATTAGGGGGTGTTTACGGTGTCTTGTGTCAAACCATGAAAATAACACCCTAAAGTCATGGAAATATAAACCCTCTGTTTCCCAGATTATTAGGCATAAGAAATCTGTGCAGATCACTTTCCTTAAAGTATCTTCCTAGTTACATTATGCTCATAGTCCAAAGAGTGTTAAGTGTTGATGCAACTATAAAATTTGTGTATTGTGTATCTCTGTGGAAGGAAACAGACAGGCATTCTTCCCAGACTTCCACTGATACATATTTAACTACAGCATGTAACAGCTCTAAGATTCAGAGATGTTAATTTACTTCTGAAATCAGAAAACAAGAGCCCAGAATGCCATTTCTTTTATCATTAACCTCCAACTAGCACTGAAAGTTTCAAGGTTTATTTTGACTAGTGTCTGGGTCTCTAAATGACAAGCTAATTACAGGAGTATGCCAGGCTATTCCTTGGCTAGACTGCAAGAAGTTTAGCTTGCAGCTGTCCACAGAGAAATCTATAACCTGACACTTGAAATTTAGCTGCACTTACCCGAAAGACTGTCATTTCTTCCAGCAAGACTTCTTCTAATTCATGCCAAGTCTCCTTAGGAATTGAAACCACTTTAAGAACTGTTCCAACATCTTGAAAGGGAAAGAAAAGAAGAAAAAAGAAACCAAAAGTTTTCAGGTGCTTAAGATGCATACTTCAGTTTCAGAGGAGCCAGCGTTTCTTGTAGTATGTAATTATTTCATGTATCAAGATTGTGAAGCTGCATATCTCCAAACAATTGTTCAAAATTCCAACTGCTATTTAAAATAACCTAGAAAAACACTGGATTTCAACAGGGCATTTCACTGAAGTCTTTCAATTATCAAAGTGCAGTGAAGAAGATAAATACTACTATAGTTATTAAAGAATGAAAAGGACTGAAATATCATTTAACTGGCAGTATAAAATGACAGATGTTTCAGTCATTTGACTAAGGAAGGAAATGCACTAAATTTATCCAGGCATGTTTTATTGTCCATTTTGAATATGATGTTTGTCATTCCTAAAATGCACGTGAGGATGCTGTCAGAAGGCTCAGTATGAATATAGAAACATCTGGACAAATGTTGTTAGACAGATGAAGCTGTTAGATCTTTTAAGTACATGAGATCTTCCCTGTGTCAAACAAAGCGCTGAAGATGTATAAGCCCCTTAAGGCATCTATATTTCTCTGTGTGTTAGATACTGGTCTTTGCTGAGGGGTAAAAAGCAATATAACTTGTATCTTCTGTTTAGAAATAAATGTGTGCCAGCATTTTAATACTATATCCATTTACATTCTTGGAGTTTTGCAATTGGCTTTAACACTAACAAGGCCAACGCTTGAAATTCCAGAGCTGCAGCCTTCGGTTTTATGAACATGGTTGAGATGTAAAATCATCTCTGTTTTACAGCTTCTGCATCTGTGATTTATTTGTTTGTTTCCATGAACAGAATTTCAGGGAATAAAAACAAAACAAAAAATAAAGGAATAATTTCTAAGCTGGTACACATCACTGTAGACTCTCTGAAATGGAAACACTCTGTATGTGACTTTTCTTTTTAGCCAGCCAAGTGTAGTGCCATGTAAACCTATCATAGGAATAATAACTATGTCCCTGAGGACTTTTCATGTTGCACATTCTACAGCAGTAATGGTTTGGGAAAATATAAGGCATTTTAAATGGATAAAATTCTCAAAGTAACAGAACTATGAAGGTCAACATTCTCAGAACAAGAATTAATCATCGATTACACAAAATCAGAACATGTTTTTTGTGTATCTGTGTGTTAGTTGAAACTTCTGATTAAAAAGATGACAACTCACCACTTCTATATTGAAAATACATATAAAATTAGAACAAATACATTCCACAGGTTGAAATGTTTTTATAACACAACTAACTTAAAGCATTGATTTCATGAGGAAATTCAGGTATTTCAACTTATTTGCATGAATTTGGATTAAAATATTCTAGAAATCCTAGAATATCATGTAGAACTGAGATTTTTCATTTTCCCATCTGCTCTTCTTTAAGCAGATGTTGGTTTCTTAGTACATGCTTTTGAAAGTTTAGAAATAGGGGATTTTTCCCTCCCCCACAAAATATGTACCTTACTGTTACTTTCATTAGTCACAAATTCATAGATTCTTTTTAAAAGGAAAAAATATTTTTTTTCTAAAAACAACAAAGAAAAACACAACATTATCTAGGCTGTTACATGTACAACTTCAACTACTAGATAAGTGTTCTTGGAAGTGGTTTTCATTATGGTTACTGCTATAATTGAATATATTCAATTCAAAGATTATTGAGAACAATATAGAGCAAATGCAATATAAACTTTAAACCAAAAAGAAAAAAAATTCCGCATTTCTACAACAGAGTAATTCAGAACAACAGATAATTTAACATTAGTTATATTTGTAATTTAATGGCTGAGTTCATTTCCTTAATTATCCCGGTAATTTGATGACTGCGGTTTTGAGGAAAATGCATTCTATGGGTAAATAAAAGAGAACTGTTATCTAATAAATATAACAGTGTAGCAATGTGTCATGATTGTATTCTCTGTTGGTCTATGTCCTCAGTCACAATCCATCAAATGCTATATTCCTAAAACAAAGGTGGTTTTCTGATAAAACAGCACAAAGGAAACTGTGGAGTCTGATCACAGCCTCATCAGACTTGAGTTCCCCACATAGTGTTGTTTCAACAAAAGGTCTGACTTTGAAATGGATCCTGCAACAATTACAGTCGCTTGATGCTTAAGAAAGCCTCTGAGGTCAAAGATACACTGTGTTAATCACTACAGCGACTCTCGTCAGGACACAGGTACCAAAGTAGGGCTTTATCTGAGTTCTAGATCAATTTTTACAGAGTAGTATTTCAAACAATTTCACACAAATGGAATCAGGCTTCTCCTTTAGGATCAATAGGCTCTGCTCAGTAAGATAAGATTACTGTTATTAATTTGCTTTACTGACAGATGTACCTTGACTGTGCCAAATGATCCCAAACATCAGACACTCAGGATATGCATTAAGTGCATATCTTAAATCCTGTTTTTTTCCTGATACAATTTCAAGCATGCTGATACGATTTTATTTCCGTTGTGAAACACACTGGTACAATCAGAGTGGGAAAGAAACTGCTCAGCTAAAGATTTCACCCACAGGAAAGGAAAATGTGACCACACTGCATGGCTATTAATTATGTTGTGTTCAATTATCATCAGTTATTCAATGGAAAGGGGAAAAAAAAGGATTCCTTCAACATATTGAAGCTCAGCAGCATGTGGGAATAATGTAGATCGGTGTAAAAACAATGGGAAAATACAGGGAAATATATCTAATCTGATGGCACAGACCTGCACAGAAAAATCTAGTCATACCCCAGAGAGCTTAATTCTGGTTCTGTCATAGGTTCAGATCATCAAGGGGGAAACTGGACTGTAACTAGAGCCACTAATCTGCTCCCTCACTTGTTCTTTGCTTGGGGAATATGTAATACATGGTGATTGTTTATCTATTTCGGGTTCCTTAGACTTTGACTGGCCAACTCAGTGCAGCTTTCTGGCAGGAGGCAGAAAGCTTCTGCCTCTTTTCCTTTCCCCTGCATGGAAGATGCCCTTTCCTTGTTCTGCAAACTGCAATAAGTATAGTGAGCTCTGAGGAGCACAAAGCATCTTTTGTGCCCTTGCTCAAAGTGTGTTGTAGTGCCTGTTCTTGTTCCATGAGGGTATAACTTCCGGCTGCAAAAAGAACAGTTTCTATAGACAAAAGTAATATTTCAAGAATTAACAACACTTCACTTACAAAGCTGGGGGGGTTGGTGCTGAAATCTCTTTTGGTAAGTGCAAGTAATCATCTTTCAATACTTTTCTTACAGTTCCTGGGCACGACTATCAGCAATGTTGGATGGGATCCAGAGCAGTTATGATAAACCTGAATATTAATGGTTATCGGAATTGAGTGCCTAAATTCTGAACTCATGGGTAAGACCTAGGTATCACTGAGGCTTTTTTAAAGGAAGACCTTGCCTTTCTAATTCAGATAAGCATCAGTGTATGTAATAATAACTATATAAAGGCTATAGACCAGCTTTTAGCAGGTCTTCCTGTACTGTCTGAAAATAGAGAAGAACTTAGAATCATAGAATCATAGAATAGCTAGGGTTGGAAAAGACCTTAAGATCATCTAGTTCCAACCCCCCTGCCATGAGCAGGGACACCACACACTAAACTATGCCACCCAAGGCTTTGTCCTATCTGGCCTTGAACACCTCCAGGGTTGGAGCATTCACAACTTCCTTGGGCAACCTATTCCCGTGCCTCACCACCCTCACTGTAAAGAACGTCTTCCTTACAACTTCTTCTGCTAACTATTCACCTTACTCTAATAGAGGTCTTGAAGAAAGTACAATGAATCTCCCTCTGGAAGTACTTATCTCATTCCCTTGCAGAAACCAATGCATCTTAGATTGAATGCCTAACTTTGGTGACATAAATGCCATCTCTTGTCCTCAAGATGTAGACATAAATCATCTCCTTATGTTTGTTCAGCATCATACTCTGGATGCTGAAAGGGCTTTTTCGCTCACATTGCAGCCAAGGAGATTATTGCCATTAATTTTTTCTTCTGGGCTGAAGCAGGTCATAGAAGACTTGTTGAAAGGCAAAAAATGCTCAGTTGTAGATGGCACTGAAGTCTCTAATGTGTGATGGAAAATATATATGTTGTGTAAAATCATATGAAACTACTTTTCAGTGTTTTATAGAAGACCGTATTGTAGCACTGGTATCTAATAACTCAGTTCACAGCTTTAAAGAGCTGGAATGGTTTCTGCAGAGCTGCATTTCCTGCAGTAATGCATGCACTGTGTTTGGTACACACAGCTTCATCAGCTCTCAGTTTACTCATAATATATTTCAGGCATCAACATGAAAGATTCCTTGAGATTTATTGCTTTGGAAATCTGACCCGAGGTCTAGAGTACCAGAACTGTACTTAAAGCAAGTAAAAAATTAGAGTGTTATAAGAAAGGCAGACAGATATTTTTGGTCCAAAGCTGAAAAGAAACAGTGGGGTTTTGGTTTGGCTTGTTTTGACTTCATGATGCCAATGTCTAATTACTAGCAATTATGTTCAATAGAAGTTTTAAATACTTTTATTCAACATAACTGAAACACCAGCCAACTAATGGAAAATCTTCAAAGGTGAAGAAGCAGATTCACCAACTGCTAATCAGCATAGTCTGAAGCCACTAAAACTATTTGGAACTCACCGTATATCAGCTAATCTCTGGTCACTATTATTTCTCATTATTATCTTTCTGGGAAAAAATGTCTTTTCTGAATGCACATTTTCACTTTTATAAAATGCCCAAGCTGTGGTTCTGCAAATGCTTTGGAAAGGATATCATGTTTCTATTTGAATACCAGTGCTCATTAAAACATTTTGTATGTTCCAGGTATCTTCATCTTAAGTAAAATGATGCACTCTTCTGACATATGAGCTGGGCATCTTAAGGCAATACTTGAAATACTTGAAAGGCACACAAGACATTTCCCATACCTGGCTGCTTGCCTCATTCATGTTAATACTTTTTATGCTGCATTTCAAAATGTGTACCTCAAAAGACTTATTTTAATACTAAATTATAATTAATAAGGCAAGATATTCCTAATAAAATTCCCTAATAACAGTAGCTGAAAAGAGAGTGGTTTGATCTTAATCCAGTTGGCAAAGCTCCTAAAGAATTAAGCTGTACAGGCCACAGCCTGAACCTGTAACAGTGAATGCATATAAGAAAGACCTCCCCACATGCACAGTTTTGAGTCTCACCCCAAATTTTCATAGGTATACACCATTCTGCCAGTGTTGTGTCCTTCAGAATATGAAATTTTATCTGCTCTATGTCTCTGTAATGCCTGGAGAATCATACAGTGTAGATACAAGACTTCTCACCTGTGCCAATGAACATGACGTCATATTGGCCATCTTCTGCATCTACTCGATCTACTACTATCTGTGTGAACTGGTAATCCACGTCTGTTTTGATCATGATTGGACGGTTGTTGATGGGGAATACCGGATTGTACATGGCTGGATGACTTCTTGCAAATGTTATAACTTCATCAGGAAGGTCCTTGGTGGAATCAAAGCCTCCAAATGTTTTACTGGGACACTGGAAATAAAAAAGGAAATATTTTACATTTTATTATAGAACACAAGAAACATATTAGTAATCAATTTCATTACCAACATCCTAACTAATGCAGTCTATAATTAAATGTGAGAGGGGATGTAAGTGTATCATGACAGACAGCAAAAGTTTATTCTGTCAATAAAAGTATCTTTTTCTTTTCATTTTGGATTTAAATCAATATGGTTAACAGAATGTAAATTATCCTTATACATCATTCTTCTTACTACTATGCAGTGCAAAAGAATTTTCAGTCATTTACTATTTAGTATTAGTCTTTGACTGGAAGAAGGGAGAAATCCTGAAATATTTAAAATCATTCACTATGAGGCATGCAATTTCAATATTTGGTTACGTATACAGCAGAAAATTAATTAATTATGCCACCATCTTATTTCAAAGTATTGTATTCAGAAATTGATTTGAAGTCAATTCATCTCTGAGGAACCAAATCCTTAAATGCTGGGACAAGTCCCTATTCTACTGACTTCTCAAACTCTTGCTTGTCTCAACAAGCCTATGTCATCCATGTAGACCCGATAACATGGATCCTGTTAATGCTAAATCAGATGAAATGAGTCATGCCTTAAATCTAAATCCTTTGTCTCCATTGATTCTAAAGAAACCTCCCTGTAAATGATGCTGATGATGATGTCCATGTGAACAGTTAGGTGAGATGAGTCTTGTGAAGAGCTGAAATAACTCCTCACTGTTGTGTAATGCACAATGTCCCTGTGTAATGAACCTGGTCCCCATGAAGTAATACAGTAAAGAGTCATTTTGCCCCCTTATATAGCCATGGATGGGCCAGACAGTTTTGACTCTAACATATGAAATGCAGAGGGTTCTGCAAACGATAGAGGCTGAAAAGGGAAGGAGAGGGAAGACCACAGCTTCGGTAGCCACAAGTATTCTTCCATTTTCACCTACCACATGTTTCCTGTGGAGACTTGAGGACTGTGGCTAATCACCACCATTTTCCCTCATCTCTTCTGCAGAACTGGTGTTTCATGAACAGTTAGAAGTTACTTTAATATAGGCATTAGTATTGTGTTAGTAACACTGAATGTATAAAGAAAATGAGCCACAATGGCATCAAATCACTAGTCCAAAGACACTCAGCAAAGAACTTGGTGTACCACATGGCTAATTTATTCATATACTTATTGAAGACATGTAAAACTCTGAAACCCAGTTGACAATAATTACGTTACAGCTTTTGAACCTGAAATATAAATAGCTGATGTTAAAAGGACCTAGATAATTTGCCCTTTATATCCATGTATACAATATCTTCCAATTAAATTAAAAACCTAGAGGACAACATCTTATTAACCAAGAATCCAGACCTTGCAGGATGCTCAGCAGAAGAAATCAATTGTCTTTGCTATCACCTTGATCCAAATTATTAATAATTCATCAGAAATTAAATTAAAAAATCAATGTTGTCAAAAGGAGTAGTTGTTATAGTCAGCAAAGGGACACTTCCAGCATGGACATATTAAGTGTAAATTGTACCTTTTTGGCATATTTGTTAGTAAGCAAATTCCTGCATTCTGTTCCATTACATGGTATGGAAGGGAGGAAGAGAGGGAAGGGGAACATTTGATTACTGCATGTGGAGCAGCCTAAGCAGAAAGCAAGTTAGTCGTCTACTTCATTGTGACAACATTTTCCAGCCTTTTTGTTACTATATCTTCTTGGTTTTTTCTATAGAAATATTACAAAGAGAAAAGCAGACAGGCTATTTATAATCATTGGCCAAACATTTGTATGTCTAAAAAATTGTGTTTAAAGTTTTACACTTCAATTTGAAGTTTGCTTTACATCTTGATTAATATTCTAACTAGAGGTCAATACTAATTACTCAGATTAATTAGATAATGATTAATTAGATAAAGCATATAAAGTGTTTTAAGTATAACAATCACTACACAAGAACTAAGCATTGTTAATTGCAGCTGGACAAACAAAAAAAAGGATTAAATGAATATTCATTTTGATTTTTGGTAATGAATTTCATCTGTGTTTCAATTGCTTGAGTATTTACTCATTAGAACAAAGGCTTTTACTTGCAGCAATGTTGACCAAGATATATTTTATGCAGAAAAATCATAAAACTAGAATTAGTGTCATAATTCTATGTGTTTAAATTAGAATCCCAATTCTGAGAGCCAGATTACTTCTTGGATGCCCTGCTTTTCTGAGAATAAAAAAGTTACAGTAACTTGGTGTGTTTACTTCTAAAATTTAAAGTTCATTGCCTGGTCTAGGCTATGGCTCACATTTGTCCCACCCCACTTTAGAAAACTGAATAAGACGAATCAAACTGCCTCTCTTTTTAATTGAGTGAAATGGGCAGCACTGGTAGGTGAGATTTAGCCTATCCATAGTCCAAATTGCTTGCAGAGGAACCTCAACTGACATGAATCACACAGAATCACAGAATCATCAAGATCGGAAGGGACCTCTGGAGATGGTGAAGTCAGAGAACAGAATGGAACAGAATGGAATGGAGTAGGGCGGAACAGAACAGAACAGGCCAGGCCAGGCCAGACAAGAGACGAGTCAAAATGAGACAAGATTAGACTAGACTAGATTAGTTGTTCTGAGGAGGAAAGACCTGCCATATTTACATATTTTATGATCACAAAATCAGGAAACACAACAAAACTTCATCCTTGATGCTAATGATAGGACTGGTTTTCATATCAGTGGGTCTAGGTCAAGCTAACTGTCAAGGTGCATCATCAGAACTCACGTTTATATAACTCATCAATCCCACTGGTAGCAAGGAAATGCAAAGTTTTCAGGTGCCAAAAGATTGGTATAAATTCAAATATCCTGAGAAGTTCAGAAAAATAAGCTTGATCCTGGATTCAAGCAGAGTCAAAGAACTCTTGCATTTAACATTCATTTCCAAGTCTTCGTCCCCATAATGCTGTCAGGGGTTTTGATCAGTCAGAAGGAGGTAAATATGTTATCCCCTCACTGGCCTATTAGGAAATCAAACAGATAAAGGCAATAGCTACCATTTGGTAGGAACAAAAAGTTCTTTCCTCGTAACTGAAGATAGACTCTTGGTACCGTGAAGTAAAGAAACCTTGAGCTCTGTAGCTGAATTCACAGAAAGTCAGATACAAATTCAGGATGAGGTACCTCATTCAAGATGAGGTATATAAAAAATCCTCCTCTCCCAAATATTGTTAAAAGGTTAAAAAAACCCCACACAACTGAACAGCAGCAACAAAACCCCCCAAAACAGCTGAAAAAAAACCCAAACCCCAACCCAAACAAACAAACAAACAAACCCCAAGTCCCATAGATCTTAAAGAAAAAATGCTGGCAACTTCTTTGTTAAATGTGAAGCTGATGTAGAATTGTGTACAAAGTTTTCTGACTTTTCAAAACAACCATTAACTTTCCTTTTTCTTTACTCACATTGGGCAAGGCACCAGATGCTCAAGAAGTTTACTGGCTCCTCACCTGTTAAATTCCTCAGATAATTCAGCACTGTTTAACTGCAGTACGATCTGGAACTGATTCACTGTAAGAAGCTTAGGTTTTGTTTCTCCCTTCCCTTTCCCCATTTCTTAGAAAAAGAAGCCACAAGTCTGACATCTAAAGGAACTTAAAAAACCTTTCAACTTTATTCTCAACAGAATTTCAAAGCCACTGAAAATGCACCCAAATTTTGTTTAGATAAAAGTTCTCATTTTAAAATTCAGTTTTATAATACTGATTAGGATTTTAGCAACTGTGAGGAAAAAAACCATCTTTTTCAAAATGCTACAGGATTAAAGTCACTGGCAGAGGGCTAGAAGAAACTGATGGCCTCAGCCACTTTTTAATTAACATCATTTACAGTGGCATGGCCTCTTGCACTACATAATGTGATTGCAGGGCTATGTAGAATAGTATAGTTTAGGATCACATTCAGCCTTAGACAAGAAAAATGTTTGCAATGAAATCTGACCATCTTCGCACTTTTTTTGTGATCTTAGTATAAGCATGTTATGGTGAAATTATAAGAGTAAAATCCATTCTGAGAGGAAAGCCAGGAAAAACAGTATATGTAACAACTGCATTTCCCTTCTTTGCCAAAAGGTCTGGTGGCTTAGGTCATTCAGCCAGTCAGGGGCTGGATTTGGGTCCCAGCTTTTCTGCTTGCTCTCGGGAATTTGATAGAGTTATTCTTCTCCCATTTGGACTTCAGTTCAAGACCCTCAGACAAGTACTGGCATAATCCACAGGTTCTGAGGCAGGCAGAGCTATGCTGCCATCCTCTAGGGCAAGTATTTGAGCTGTGCACTCAGAAGTTCAACAATAGAGCTGCGCCCGATCTCTGTTGAAGAATGAATGTAACAGAGCCACCGTGTAGCAGCCAGTTATCTCAGTCTATTTCTGTGACAGAAATATGTAACATTCTTCTTTGTCAGTAGTTTTACATAATAGCTATTATTTGCTTTTTGTCTGGAAAGGTTAATCAATACTGGAATCAAAGAGGAGTATAAATAAACAGAATAATAAACACTAACTTAGTCTGTCAGACTGAAAAGAAGATGATATTAGTTATACAAACAATACCCAAAAAATCTACCCATTCACATTTTCCATGGGAATGTAAAACAACACAACCTATAAATAAACCTATCAGCACTAACTATAGTAATTAAAAAAAAATGTTCAGCATCAAATAGGAAATGATACCTCTCCTATGCTGCAGAGCTTGTATTCTAACTCTGGAAAAAATTAGGAATCCCTTTAGCAGTTGTAGGAGGAAGTTAGGAGTGCTGAGGAATCTGGCTGCCAGGAAGCCATTGTTTTCTTCTACTTAGGAAGTCATTCTTATTTGGCTGAGCATATATATCATCTAACTGTTGGAGATCAGTTGAAAGATCAGGTTGAAAGAACAATTTCAAGATATACCCAACAAAATGAGCAAATCCGATGATTTAAAAGAAGGGATTAAAATTATTCCTGGTTTATTTTGTGGCTTATATTTAAGGAGTTTTAAAAAAGAATATTAGAAACATATATATTTAATTTTATATCCTTATATCTGTACATGTGTACACATATATTTAATCTTCAGCAATGCTATTTCAAAACTTAAATGGGCCAAGCTGATTTATACTAGGTAAAGAGCTACCCCAACGTATACAATTCATGCTTTTTTCAAAGATGTCCCATCTTCTTAGACTACTGGTAATTGCAGAGGCTGTGAAATATTTCTAAAATGTGATGATATCAGTTGGGAATTGTAAATATGGATTTACATACATTGATATTTTAGTCTTTCACAAACAAGAAACAGAAAAACGAGTAGAAGCACAGATATTTTAAAATGCTAGTGGAAATCAGAAATTACTGTAGTCACTCTGTCATCCATTGCAGAAATATCTGTCTTACTGCACTAGATTTAATGTCAAGAACAATTGAAAGCTTCTTAACAGCAAGGCAGATGCTCTGTTTTCTGTTAATTCTCACTAAGAATGGCTTAGTCAATATTTGAAACAAAGACAAATTCCAAGGAAAGGAAAATGCAGAGTAATTTATTAAACATATGACTTTCAGTAATGTTCTCCAGTCATTGCACAAACTTCTGCTGAAGCTGTTAATATAAATGCCAAAATTGAAATCCAAATGAAGTTGTTATTGCAGTTTCATACTTAACAAGAAAATCAATGCATTTTGGATCTAGAGGAATTGTTGGCTTTCCTTTCTGCCACACTACCTATTTCATTATCTTTTTCAGTTTCTTTCCTGGATCTCAGCTCAAGGACCATGTAATATGTGAAAATATTTTCCCTAGTTTTCTGTTTTTAAATTGCTGTATTTCTTAGGGTACTTACAGTTCCTGGTCGTGGATATGGCACTCGTCCTTGGTAGGGAATCCACTGGTAGTTTGGACCATCTCGGTGGGCGTAGGGACCAAGAAACACCCTCCTCACATCAGTCATGCTGTACATACACACAGCTGACCCCTTGAAGATATTACTAAAAATAAGGGGAGAAGAAATAAAATCAGGTTCTTTAAATTATCAGTTGGTTTAATCGAGTGGAAGACATATGGGAATAGCAGCTTGTTATTTTCTAATTTATTGCCATGTGCTGGTTAACAAAGAGACCTCTTTAAAACAAGCAGCCACCCAAGCTTCCATGGAAGTAAAATGATATGTTCTGTACCTGGAAGTTGTAAACACTCCATAGACTATTGGATTTTTAGGATCTTTTGAGTTCATTAGGAACACATCCTCTGTAACAATAGCAAGAGATGGAAAACTAAGTTCAAATCATATATAATACTTGAAAACATTTCTGTATTCAAAGCCATTTCTGACACTTACGTAGTTCATCAAAGTGTGTGTCAATGCCATTGGGTCCTGGCACAGAACAAATCAGACGTGCTTTGAGGAAAGTTGTCCATTTGTTTACAAGGCTTCTGTGTCCACCAAAGTCATTCTAATAGCAAAAGTATTTTGCATGAATATCTAGTAACAGTCTTTGTTTCAAGTATCAACAAAGTACAGCAAAAATACAGTAAACCACCACAAGATGCTACTAATGGAAAACAAAGAATTCACCTTCTACATATAAAAGCATTATTTTGTTATCGAAGACACTAATTCTGAATCACTACATTGCATTGTGACATATTTCATACTAGCACAAAATAAAAAAATAGTAATAAAAGGCAAACCTAAACTTCTTTATAATACATATATTACAATACATGTACAGCCAGGCAGAATGTTTTGCTCCAGAGCAACCAGGCTGCCAGGTCCTGGTAAAGCTGAAGGGGCTTATTATTCTTAGCTGGTAGCAACAAGGTAGAAATGCAAGTCAACAAACTAGGTCAAAATGCCAGAACAATGGGATCAGTTGTATCATAGAATCATTGATTGATTGAATTGATAATCATTGTATCATGTATCACTGCAAAACTTATGAATGAAGTGCCTCAAGGACTCCATACTTACGGGTAATTGTTTTTCAAGCAGCTACCTGTGGTTTTGAGGAGATAAATTGAAATTGTGCTTACGGATTAACATGTAATTTTACTGTAAACATTATAGTTGCCAAAGCTACAACATTGACTAATACAATTTCATTTGCAGAAATCTTTTCAGAAGTCTATCAGAAACATATTTGGATATTTATCAGTGTGGATGAGTGATTCAATCTGCAGCCATGAAGGGTCTTCTGAATGATTGTCCATTTCTAAAACTGAGCTTAAACAACTGTTCCGTTAAATCTTCCTTTGCCTTCCTTTTAAAGATTTTCACTAATGAGGGAATGAAAAGGTATTAACATTCCTTCAAAAAGTAAATTCTTCAAATGTTTTTTTGCCTACCTGGAAGTATCACATTTCCTGCAAAAGATTCTCTCTTTTGCAGACACATTCTAAGCCTCAGAAGATGCCTGTGACTTTCTTAACAAAAAATCATAGTTTGAGAAGCTTCCCCAAACTTCTTTCATGTCTTATCCCTTAACTGCTTTAGATCTGGGATGATCTCTGCTTCAGTCCAATGCCAGTGTTAATACTGAATAGTTTATGAGCCAGAAAATAGTCACTGAAATCACTTGCAAAGCATCCTACAAGTGTTTTCAATCTCACATGAAGAAATCATCATTTTACCTTGCAGATCTGCCCTATTCTGGCATGAGTGGCTTTTCCAGTGTGCTCTCCATCAATTGCATTTTCACGGAAGAAGAAATAGATTTTGTCATCCTCGGGATTGTCACTCTCTGGTATCAGGTGAGCACTAATAAATCTAGGATCTGAGAAGACAATGCCATTGTGCATGTTATTACTCCATGAACTGAGTCATTTGTCTTCCTTGCATAAATGAAATGTGATTTTACTTCCCAAGAATCAATCTTTGCATCAAATGGCAAATATGTCTATGTTAGGTACATCATCACCCATTAATATGACAGGTATTTACATTCCTTTTATCTTTAATACAGAAAGGTGTTTTCTACAGATATTTAATGAACAAAGATTTTAAGTTTGTTATTGGAGCAATTAAACATTCATGAAATCTCTTTACAAAGAGATGTAGAGATTAATGAAATCTCTTTACAATGGTTGTATAATATTACAGCATGGATTCGCAATTCTAAGTATTTATTACTGACATTTGTTTCTGTGGATGTTTTGACTTTTCTGTATGTGTCACACATAAAATGAGAGAATTACTGAGACAAATGTAATATTCCTAACTTTAGCAACGCTACATGTATAAAGAATTTTGCATCTAGAAATGTGTTAATATGCTACTGTAAAAAAAAATTAGTTAAAAAATATACTTTTAGTTGATATTGTCTGCTTCCACTCTATGATGGAACCTAAATTTTTTGTCCTGTTTTCAGAAGAGAAATGCATTTGTGAGTTTCTGTTCAAGTTGTTAAAATACTTTGTCTTGTCATTTTTTAAAGATCTTTTTTCAAAGACAACCTTTACTTCTTGACAGTTAGAGTGACAGCATTATTTGGTGATAAAAAAGACACATCAACAAGTGAAATATATAAACTGCAGGCATACTGATCGGTTATGTAAAAAATGGTGGAAAGAAGTTTTAGGAGAGAATTCTATAGAAATCATAGCAGTAAATTTATACCAGTGGTGAATCAAGCTCATCACTGTATTTTACAGAGATACTTCAGCTGGTATCTTTCACTATATTTAGAAAAGAAGACATATCCAACAGATTTACCAATCTGCTTTATAACCATTTTATGTCCTGCTGAGATAATTAACTGTGAACTATATTTAACTACTCAGAGTCCTGTTCCTATGTGAAATTATAAGCTATTTTAGTGTAGTGCATTAATATAATTTCAATGCATGTTTATTGCTGTATAGTCATGGAAATAATGAACTGTACTTTGTTTTGCCAGTTTGCACTGGCTGTCCTGTGAAACCCATTGCCTTACGAAGGATGGCAGTGTTTGTAAACCACGTATTTTGATATATGCATGTGTATGTTTAGATGTTTCTATTATATGAGTACATACTGCATAATTTTGTGTGTGTGTATATATATATTCTCATGTACTTTGTGTATATATATTCGGGTGTACTGTCTCTGTGTGTGTATGTATATATATACAGTACATGAGAATGACCATACTGCCTTAGACCAAGGTTTATTTAGCTCAATATACAAACTCTGACATTGTCCAGAAGTAATTATTTGGGGCACAGAAAGAATATAGTAAGTACAGATAATACTTTCCCAGAATAATCTCCCTTCCTCCAAGTATTTTCAGTATATCTGGTTGCTTTCTGTGTACTTAGTAACTCTCAATAGATTTTTCATCCAGTTACCTGTTTAGACTCTTCTTGAACCCATGCACATTTCCAGCATTCAGAATGTCCTTTTGGAATTTGTTTGTTACATACACAATCTAATGAACTAAAACTTACTTCTGATCTTATGTTTTGAACACTCTTACAAACTTCATTTGGTGCCTCTTAATTCCTGTATTGGAAATATCCACAGTATTCAACATGTGGATTAATTGTGCTCTTATACAAGGGCTATAGCAAAGCACTTTGTTGAATTCTCTATTCTTTTTCTATTAATTCCAAACATTCAATATGGATTTGACAGTTCCCAAGCAGTGATCTGAAATTTTCATGGAACTTTATGTGCCATAGCCCCAGTACCCCACTTTGCATTGGTAATGCTCAGTCCACAGTCCATCATTTTATATGTGAAGATAGGCATATTTTCCTCATGGTTTTCCCCACGGTTTATCACTACATCATTCATCAAGAATTATTTAATTTGTCATTTGATTGCTCAGCTACCCAGTTGCATAAGATTCTTTTGTAATTTTTCACAGTCTTCCTTTGTCTTTCTATGCTGAATAACAATATCGTGTGAAAAATGTTCTCATCCTGCTGCTCAACTTCTTTTTCAAGTTATTTATGAATATATTGAATAACACAGAGTACAGAAGAGATCTCTGTGGAACTGTGTCTATTACCTATTGTCTATTAAAGTAAGTCTTTTCAGACATCTGAAAACATCAAAAATCTGTAAGCAGCTTAAGCTTTCTCCCAGTAACTTAAGTTACTAAATTTGCTTCCTTTCTTTTTAGCATGCCTTCAAGTTACACTGACACATGGCCCAAGATAAATGATATCTAGACTATATTGTACCATGGTAAATAACTATTATTTCTCATGTGATCTACAGGGCTTTGAGTGCAACTTGTATCACAAGAAGTTCAATGCTACAGCTTGTAAAATTCTCATTTCACCTTGTGGAAGGATACATCAGAGAAAGAGGATACGCATTAATAGACACTGTTCTGGGCTAATGGATCTGGAGATACTCTTGTCTGGAAACACTAGGTTTATGTCTTAAGGACTTTATGAAAAAGGTAGAAAAAAATAATTTAACCAAAACCTAAATACATTCCTAAATGGTTAAATGATTTGTTTCTAGCACAATGGGTTTTGTAAATCACAAGGTATCAAGTTCTAAAATAAATCATTATATTATCAGGCATCAAAAATCTAACTTTATATTATGATGATACTGTGTGGAGTCCCTTTTGAGTCAATAATATTGCTGGTATAGTATGGGTTATATAAACTTGCCCTCAGTTAGCATATTATTATTCTTTTCTTTCCTTCTCATAATTTTGAAGGTGAACCTAGAAACAGTAAGACAGTCTGGTATTAAAGCAGGACTGACACAAGCATGATAGAAAGAAATGTTTAAGGAATTGACAATGTTTATTTAAAATGATTCTGTCAGAGTGGTAGCAGAGGAGGTGGGTGTGAAGAAAGCAGATATAACAAACACCATAGCCAGGGCGCATGTGAATATGCTCTGTATAGATTTCTTACCAGTGCTCATCTAGGATGAATTTATTTCAATTAGTGATTAGTAAACCTAACTAAGTCCCTGAAAATAAAGCAGTCACAAACCCTCATATTAGAACACATCCACTGCACACTATGGAACAGTTTCTGTTGAATAACACTGGTGTTTCTTCATGAGCAAATCTCAAGCTTTTTCATCTTCTGGTTAAATTGGTAAGTTTTAGTCAATAAAGAGTGGTTCTTCATGCTATAGGGCCTTTGCTCTTGTTACCTGGTGGTGTTTAGTTTTTTTCCCCCTCTTCCATATAACAGATCTATGTTTATGCAATGAAGCAAATGAAGGAAGAACAGCCTACATGTGTTCTGTTGCATACAGAAATAGATTCATTTCTGTTTGGAATGAATATAATGGTCATAAAAGCAACATCATAATTATATGTGTGGAGAGAGGGAGAGAAATGTGGTTTGTAGGTTATGAAGCTAAGAAGTAGGTGGTGTGAACTAGTGATCTATAGTGTGTTCTATATTGTTTCATTAGCAGACAGCTGTTTGATTTGCCGAAGGCTTGATGCACACTTGCATTTAACCCCAGGGCCTCAGACCTTGCTTACAACTGTTTAGGGTCATGATGAATCAATCAGCCAGATGGCCAGCAGTCACGCAACATAGCCCTCTCCATGGACTTTGTAGCATTTTTATATTGCTTTTGCTCGTGGAAGGGAAGAGAGATGTTGCCCACAGGTGAGGGACTTCTCCTTGACACTCCTAATTGCTCACCCATGCAGCAGAAGAAAGAATGTCATCCATGAATGTGTATGTACAAGTATTGAGACTGCCCTGCCTTACCCTGCAAAATTAAACAGGTTCGGTATCAAGGGGTCCCCATGGGAAGTTTAAAGTCAGTCAGTCAGGGTTGACCTATTTCATACATTCAACACAGCCACAGACGTAGTTCTAGAATGAACTTCGAGCAAGTTTTACCAAATGGAAAGTGGGACCTTGAGCCAAACCTGGTGGTGACAACTGTAAAAGTGGTGCACTGCAGCTGTTGTGTATAGATAGGTTTTTCTGCCTTAAACTGTGAAGCACTCAGAAATGCTGTTAAAACAGTTCAACACTTTCTTGTTTAAAAGCAGTCTCCTATTGGCTAAAAGTCCAAAACCAATGTTTTGGGAAAACGGATTTAAGAAATAATTTGACAGCAAATATTTTGCAATGATTCATTGCTTTAAAAAAACCCCACAAGCGGACAATGTGGAAGGGTGCTTTAAAAAACAGCATACATCAAACAAACATGTCTGAAACATGTTTAAGCATGATCAAAGGAGAAACAAAGCCACAGCATAAACATGATCAAAATAAAATTACAGCTAAAAACACTTCTCTGATCTTGCAGCCAATGTGAACAAGCCAAAAATAAAAACTTAGATTTTTATTTAAAACAATCACCCTCAAGAATCAAATTATTAAGGCACACACCTTTTTCAGTCTCCTTTTAATTCCAGTTGCCTTGGCTGTGGGGCTATTTCTCAGATCCCACATGACACCTTTGTAGACCACTTTTTGTGTGCTCTCTTGCAATTACTAGCTCTGCACACATCTCACTGGCAGCTGCCCATTAAACTGTCCTTCATGAGAAATCTGGCTTTTTATGAAAACAACACCTTGGTCCATCTGCCTCTATGATTTATATGCCATTGTTTGCTTAGTTAAGTGATGGAAACATGTTTTGCTTGTCTCAGCACTTCAGGTGGAGAAAAAGCTAAGGAAAATCGATCTGTACTTACTCTTTTACAAATGTTACTCTTTAGCAGCAACAATCACATACACACACACACACACCCCCAATGGAAAGAAACAATCTAACTGAATTGTATTAGCATTTTAATGAAGATCTATAAACTCGAAGGCACAGAAATTACCTTTAGCTGTCAAGAGTGAGTAAGCTGAAGGAAAAGTAGCTGGGGTCATCTCTTCATCACTTGACAGAAGCCAAAGGGCAGTTCTCTCAGGAAATGTTTTGCAAAGAGTTTGAACTGTATGCCCCTATTATTGTATATTTACAGTTAAAATGACTAATTTACCAGTTCACAGCAAGAAAATTCTAGGAAACTAGGGAAATTTTATGCTTGGTAAAACTATGATTTCTATAATTTAATGGGAAGTACTGGAGGGTGACTGGGGCCTTGAGGAGAGGCACAAGAATAGGGAAGCTGAAATAAAAAATTTAACAACAAAAATAGACAACTACTCAGAACTTCATAATTACACACAGTGCCTGTCCACTGAGACCCAGCACAGAGAGCCAAGCACTGTCCTCAGAATATCTGAATTTGCCATCACTGTGAGCACTACCACCCACAGAGAGGAGGACTTGAGACACAGGTCACAAATGTGCACAGCAGAGCTGTCTGCCATGGACATGCTCAGCAAGGTCACCGGAGGACAAAGCTTTTAATATATGGTGATGAGAGACCTAAGGTGGTTTGTGGTTTTACGCACTCGAATGTAGTTTAGAAAACACCAAAGCTTTTAGTGGTGTTCTTGCAAAGTCCCTTTGTTTTAATTCTTCAGCTTTCACATCGTTCTTGTTGCTGATGACTCAGGCAAATACAGTGGAGTGCTCATGGATTCACTACCTGCGGTTAAGCTCCACAGTAACACAGATGGCATCAGACCACATCCTCAAGGTGGGAACACTCTGCACAAGTGATAACTTGTGGCCATTATGGAGCTAATATGAGGGTTCTGTGGTAACTAATCAACAGATGCTGACATGGATGGTAGTACCAAGGACAGACCACAGAGCAGGGATGTGATTTAAATACACTGTTTTCAAAACCATGAATAGGCAAAGGAGGATGTGTGGCACCCAGGCAACACGATTGAGATGCGGGCAGCTATCACAAGAATAGAATAGTGTGTAGCTATGACAGTTTCTCCTTAGAATTCTTATCTTGAGAGGTTTTAAACTTTTCAAAGACTAGTAAAGGCCATTTTGGTGACACAATCAGATTATAACATAGGCTAACAAGTTTAAGATCTGGCTAAGGCTTCTTGTAATTTCAATTGCATATATTCAAAACTCTGATTCAAAACTCTTTTCAGAACTAAGGAAACAGATCTTCCTCTCGTCAGAATCTACCTGTTATGTTTCAGTGGTGACTTGCTCTGAATTCTGTTGTGACAGAAAGAAGATTACAGATTTTCAAGGGTGAAAGGATTAAAAATAATATCATCATATTGCTCTTCCTTCATTTCAGTGCATGAATGAAGCAGCAACAGAACATGCAAAAAGGCAGACATTAAAAAGACGCACAATGCTTTTACAAATTCCTCAATATCTCAGTGCTTCATTTACATATACAGCAATAGGAATCTAGTTGTTGTGGCTCTTCTGACATTGAGTGTCACCTACCTTTCACATTCTCATTGTGAAATACGTCAAATCTGAATTAAGTGGTAGTTGTTTTTAAGGAACTGCTGATTTATAGTTGGGTCTGTGCTTTGGAGGTATGAGTATACAAGTATTCAAGCCTCAGTATTCCTTGTGAGGAACATTTTAGCTCTCACAGGAAGGAGAAGGACAAAAATGTTGATCTCTGATGCAATTATCAGCTTCTGAAGCCTTTGTTCTAAAGAGACAACAATAGTTTTGATTCCCTATAATGACTAATTATATGGTGAAGAAAAGTGAATGCAAAAGTTCAGTAAAATTATACCTTAATTCTCAATGTAAATTAGATTTCTCACAAAACAATGCTTATGATCTACCCACTCTTTTTAATTTAAAAGAGGTGATTATTATCTCTTTACAGAACAACAACCAAAATTAACACCTCTTTTCCATTGCTGACTATGATTTAAGGTGTTGCATATCTATCAACACAATTAATTTGAAATTGATTTACTTGTCTTTCAGAGAGAATAATTGGGCAACTGAGAAAACTGGAGTCCTTCACAAACCAGAAAGTAAGGTTTACAGCATATTGTCCTTGTTCAGGAATACATTAATCTCAATTTTCTGTATTTCTTAACCTATCTGCAGAAAAAGCTGAGAGTTCCAGCAAAGAGCCTATTTCTTCCTCTCTGGGTCATTTATCTGAAGTTTTTACATTGATGCTTGGAAATTAAAATACTAGAAAGCCTGTGCCTTAACTGTGTAACCTACAACTTTAGAGCTCTGGATGAGTGACAAAAACTAGGTATCACAGTCTTTATGTTAAGAAGTGATGCATCAGGGGAAGAAGTGGGGCATGGAGATACTGAAGACAAAAGATGTTTCTGATTTTGGGTGTTACACAATTTTGGCAATCAGAGTCTGCCTCTTGTAAGCTCTGAAGATTCACAGGTGGAGCACAAGTCCCTGGAGATGCCCAAGCATTTGGGTAGATGACCCAGAACTCAGAGACCAAACCTGTTCCTCACCACTAATGTGATTTTCTTAGGCCTTCCAGAATGCTGAGAAATGCACGATTATGTCTTGGCAGAATATTTTTCCTCTTTGTAACTTGGAAATCAAGGGTACAAGAAAGTGTCCTGAGGGCCAAGAGTGAATGCTGCAGCAAACACCATCAGCCAAACTCCTGACACAGGACATTGCAGGAGACAAATCCCTGGCTGAGTGTGAGGAATAGCTGGGGATTAACAAGGAAAACACATTCCTCTGTAGAGAAAGCGGGATAGCCTTCAGCAGTACAACTGGCAAAAGCATGAAACCCCAAACTGAACAACAGTGGTTTGACAAGTGTCTTCAGCCTCCATACATCTCCTGAGACCTAAACACTTAAGACTTCTCTTTCAGCTTCACGCAGTGGAAAACACTGTCTCCAGCAGAACCATTTGTCCACATATCCATTACTGTTTTCTGACTACAGTATGAACAAATATGGCCTTTGTGTAAAAAAATCATCTGTTTTGAAAACAGGAAGAAAAATTCTAAATTTTGTACTTTTGGGTTCAATTTGAAGAGTGTGAAAGGGATTGTGTAGCTGTAAAAGCAATCTCCTCCCCAATGTCACATCAAAAGACTGGACAGGACTCTGACAACATCTCAAATCTCAGTGAGGGATGTTCATTCATTGGGAAATGATCATCAGCCTGAGCTAGTTCCCAAGGAGCGATCCATTAGAAAAAATTCTGTAGCAATTTCCTAACCTATCCAATCTCCTGTAATTTAATTTCTTTGTTAAATCCTTTAGATTTAGCCATGAAACTGAGGTAATTTTGTCAAACTATGAAAAAGGTTTTGTTGTTATAATTAACTTTTACAGCTGGTGTAAAGCAGCTTGACACAAAATCCATTAAAGTAAGATGAATGAGGGACAGCAGCAAAGACTGAAGAAAGGGCTGGGTGAATGACTCCTTTTAACCGATCTGTCAGTGTAGCACAGCAACATGAAATGCAGTAAGGCATCTGTAAGCAGAAGCAAAACCCCTGAGCACAACCTGAGGTATTCAGTGTGATAGCATCAGTTATGGCAACCTTTTCCAGTAGTCATGTGAGCATAATATGTGACTCTGACTTAATCTAACTTCAGTCAACATAAGGTATTAATAGGGTTTGTACCCAACTGAGATAAAGTGCGAGTTTATTAATGATGTGAAACTTAGTTCTGCTCATTAAAAAAATAGAAAAAAAAAGAGAAAATATTTGACAGCACAGGCATGGTGAAAACCATGCAGTTGCTTCAGATAGAAGTCTTGCAACATCACCTTTTGCAGTGCTCTGTCAGAAAGCTGTTCTCCTCAAACTGTTTAATTGCTATGTACTTTAATTCTGCACAAGCAAATCTTTTTATTTTTTATTTTTGTTTTTAATAATTGACAGCATTTCAGAATAATTACCGTGACTTTTAAGAATGAAAACCTTCTTGGAGTAATCATGAATCAGACTTATTTTAGCATTTTTTAAAAGTAGCGAGGGAGGAATTTGCTTGTGATACATAAACAGCAGGGAGAGGAATTGGCAGAAAGTTTATCAAAAGTTTTTAAAAAGTAATAAAAGAATGAAATGTAGTAAAGAATATAGGTCCTGTAATAAATGGGAAACTGCAGAACTTCTTTGTAAAGAATGCCTTCTAGTGACAGCACTGGCAAAAAAAAGAAAAGAATTAAAGCTGACAGTATGTCAAATATGGAACACAACTGAGTATTAGTAATGACAATCCATTCACACAGTCTTGTGAAAAAAGCTGATGACTCACTAGTCCATGTAAAATATCTCATAGGAAGGTTTTGCTTATTTCCCTCTCATGAAGATTTTTCTGCCTTTAGTGGAAGTTCCTTTAGAGAAACAGAAGAATGAGAAACAGAGACCACAGGGTAGGTAAATGAAGAGAGCTGTGCCCCATGAATGTCAGGTTTTACAGTGTGTCAAATGTTTTCATAGAGCTCAGGAAATATGATTAATCTCACTGACATCAGTGGAACACTTTTTACTATTTATAAAGGTATTGAATTTTGCTCAAACGGCAGTAAAAGAATCAATAAACACCAATCTTCAGATATATGGCCATTTTCACAGATAATGTATTATCAGTGAATGCCTTCAACTATTACGTAAGAGCTGTGGAGTGAATGGTGAAAATATGTAATCCAGTCTTTAAAATAACTTTTCTTCTGTTATTCTGAATGACCATCTGTAAAAAAAGCTCTGTCTCCCTGAAAGGTTATCTGGTTTCTTCTTATACCAACTCATCTAATAAAATCTTCCTAGAAATCTTGCTTCACTTACCTGAACAAAAATCTTTACAAACTCACCAACAGGAAATGAAATTTATATATATCAACATATGTTAAAAATACTTTTTTCTATAATCCAGGAATCCAACAAAAAAAAAACCCAGGCCAGGCTATCACTTTATAAGGTAAATCAGAAAGGGAACTATTTTCTCTTCATTTACTTAGCAATAATTGTGGCAGCCCTAATGCTCAAAACATCAACTTCTGCTGGATGTTGTACAAAAGAGAGTGGTTTCAAAGATTTAAAGTTTAACCCTTGACTTGAAAGAGATATTTTTCCCTGGTAACACTACATGACGACTCACTTTCTTAACTTGTGAAACATTCAGCCTATAGCCACCAGTGATACGGATCTGAGAATAGAAGGAAAAAGAGCTAAGAAAAAAGGCATATCACCCAGCACTTGTTTTGGTGGGTTACTCTCAACAGTCTTCTGGCTATAGAAACTTTTCAGACAATGCTGCTGCTTTTGAGACTTAAACTGAGATTCTTAACAGCAATGTTACCACATTTGAATAGTACAGTTAGTTATCTGTACATTATCACATCATCTGAGTCATTCACTTATTCTGACTATCAACTATTAGCTGGAGAATATCAATATACATCAACATATCTTAAATGTTACCATAAAGTTTCATCTGACTTTTTTTACTTAATGGTATGTAAAAGCACCTATCTACATGTTTAGAAAATCAAATCTAACAGCCAGCTATTCAACAAGGATAGATGTATCTAAATCCGTGGAATCCAATGGAATAGTGAGGGATGGGATACCTTTGACACCACTTTGAAACCTAAAAGCTAGGCACTGAAATCTGAGATAGATAATGCAGGGTGCTCCAGAGATCAAGGGGAAGAAGTAGCACTTGGCAATGCAGCAAAATGGGAAGTTCAAGATCCATTGTGAAAACGTAAAAGCATCAAACGAAGAACCATTTGTTAACCTTTTCTTTTTGGGGGAAGGGGGCAATCTGTGTATCGTAGCTGATAACTGCAACTCTGTGAATAAGGTATATGGGCCTTTTTTGTTTATTTTCTCTGTTACTTAGTTAAACATGCTACCTTGACAAGTGAAAAAAAAGTATCCGTTTGTCTCCTCCATTTGTCCTTTTCTCATCCAGTTCTCTCTCCCTTACACCACAGTCATGAATAAGGCTCTATGGACTAAGTGATGCTGATGGTTACATCGTTTCATCCTTTTGTTTTGCAGGTGTTACATGGTGGTGCCTGGGGAGGAACCCTGCGAAGTGGCTCAAGTGGGAATGGAACAGCATCTATCCTGGAAATATTGGTTTGCAGAACTAAATGAAGAAAAATCACTAAAAAATTTTGTATAAATTAAAACCCTGCAAAGGATGAAAACTAATCTGCTGGGAAATTACATGCCATATTAAATATACAGTTTTATAATGAGGCGTTTTCTCTTATTCTTTGTTGAAAGGCTACAGAAATATTAAGATGCTCTACAGTCACAGCACAAAAGGGTCTCCAAGATGTAAGATTTGATGTATCATAGTATTTCAGAAATAATGAAATTATAAAATCTACAAGGAATTTAACAAATCTGAATTTTTCTGCAACAGATGCTCTATCTACATTTCTTTACACACTCTTTGTGTCTACTGAATTGCAATGTACTGCATTAGGCCCTGTCCAGTTCTAGTAAAGTCAACACCCACAACTCTGCTAAATACAGAAGATGAAATATATCCTTGAGAATGGAGTTTAATATTAGCTTTGCAGTTCTTTGATAACACAACTTTTGAATTGTGCTGTTGAACTACCTGAATGTGTTATCAATGCTTTAAATACTTTGATGTTTCCACTTTGTAGCAAAATTACGCTTTTAATACAAGACAGTATTTAGCAACCTAGTACCAGCCATCAGTTTGATATCAGCCGTGACATTATTTAATTTTCAGAATCACAGAGGTTAAAGCTCACTGAACTATAAACAGTTGGAAACATGGAGTGTAATCCCAAGGCACAGCTCTGCACAAGCTGTAATTTAAATCATATTGCACGCTAAGCTGAAAAGGCAGTGCAGGTCTCAGAGGACATGAATAAATCTGCAGTCACTGATTTGCCACACACATTTGTGTTGGGATTCTGTAACTGTGCAAATGTGATGTCTTCCTTTAGTGCAGAGGACCTGTCATCTACTGAGATTTGTAATTAAATAACCCAAAGAACAAAAGCAATTACTTAGCCTTACAAGCATTCACTGAATTTTGCACAATTTCATGAATAAAGAGAAGGGGAAGTTATGGAGACAAAGGGAGGCTTTGAGGCTGTAGCTTAATTCAGCTGTCTGCTGCTAGCTAAGATTTTAATGTATAGACCAGGTATTCACATACCTGACTTACTTTGAACTAATAATTCCATCATCAGAAACTCCACTCTGAAGTGGATGTTTCTCCATCTAAGGGGCCAATTAGGTTTCCACCTGGCTAAGTGCCACATCAGGTGCCGGCTTTGAGCAATCAGTTGTGTTAATTGCAAGCAACACTGAATGCCTTTTGGGACCAGCAATTCACGGTTCAGGAATGTTAGTGTAAAAGGGGTTAGGTTCAGCCCCATTACCAAGAACAAATCACAAAGTTTGCATATGTTGCCGACTAACAGTTGTAATTTTATGGAGCCAGGGAAAGAGGTAGGAGCAGACTAAGAGGCTGTATCCTCACATCCTCACATCATTAACTCTGGTGGGTGTGCTGAGCATGTCAGTTACTTGATTGGGTGGTGGCTATGTGGTGGTGGAGCCCTTCACGTTTTCAGCTCAGCAGCTCTGTCTTCCCATTGCTCTGGTTCTGTCAGCTACTCTGATCCAGGCAAACAGGACTGAGTGGAACACTGGTTCAAGAGAAGACTACATCAACTGCCCACAGACATGGTCTCCTCCACGTTTGTTGATATTTTCCTTCTTTCTATTTCTCATAGTAGGAGAATAATAATTTAAAAAATGCTTAGGGGTTGTTTGATGTAAAGGAAATATTATAAGGGCATAAATAACAGCGAATGCCATAAATGTTGAAGAGCAGATTTGTATAAAAACCAGCCATTGAAGAAATAAAGTATATTAATGAAGTAAGTACTGCAGTAAGTAGAAATCAGCAAGTAGATCATTCTTGACTGCATTTGGGATACTCTCATTTATTATCAGGTAAAGATCTGGCCTGTGGTATTTTTTAGTGTCTAACTTTTGTCTGGCTACCTGAATAACAAGTTTTAGCTAGTCTGTCTATTTCCAAGGGTTGATTTCTAATATATTTGCTCATGACTCACGGTATCAGCATTATTTAAAAGTAGAAACCTGCCCAAATGTTGGAGGTGATGAATGGGAGGCTTGGATGAAGGGAGTTAGTGTGTGGCAGGGAGGGGGAGGAACTGGTACAAATGTCAAAGACTGCAGGTGCTTAGAAACAGAGTGAAGGCTCAGGAAGTGTCTCTAATATCCTTTAGAGGCTCAGTCCCTGGTGTCCCACATGGCTGTACAAAGAAAACTTAAAACAAAGCCATCTTATGTCTCCCTTTAATACAGACTAAAACATTGCCAAACACTCTTGCGTCTGAAGCTGTGAATTTCATTAAGTTCAATGCGACTGTCTCAGCACTCTCTGGTTTTGTGTGGCTGAAGCCTCTAATTCTCTCTCCACCACCCCGCGGCCAGCGTGCTCTAGTCACATCACACTTAACCTTTGCCTTGGCTTCTCAATAAAGAATTTGTTTCACTCTATTCACGGCTTCAACAGTTTGGCAAACTGCATTTGAGTGCCGCGCTGGGCCTTTATATTGAACACACTAATCTGATTGTTTTTCCACTCTACAAACTTTGGGTCAACAATCAAGCTGCTGCCAGAAACTAATTAATTTGCAAACAGGCCCCATTTTCACAGGGGGAGAGCTTTTGAAACCTATGTCAGCAGAGCTGGTCACACCATGGTGACATGCATTGTCATGGCATCCACTTTTCTGCGTAATTCTCCTCACTAATTTTTCACCACACACATGAACTCAAATTACCCAGTCAACAGTAAATCTCTATTGAATGCCCACCAAACTCTGAACGTGGTGGCCTGAGAAGAGGAAATTGGTATTGACAGGGTCAACACTCATTAAATTGATGGCTAGAAGAGGAAGGAGGAAAAAAAATCCCAACGCACAAGAACATTAAAAAATAAATCAGAGTATGTCATACCTCAATGAAGGAGGCTGTAACAGACCCATTCCTGCTTTGTTTAAATCAATTAGTATTCTGCTGTGTGATTCCCTACAAGCAGATTTCTGTTTAACTTTTCTTGAAAAACTGGTTAGTTACTTTCGTGAACAGGAAAGCAGGCACAATTTTGGAGCTAAAAGTCACTGTTTTCTAAGCAACATAGGTGTGCTGAGCTCTCATAGAGATCTCGGAGATCATGGGAAAACTACTTGAATTCGCAGGCCTATTAACACTTAGGCTTTGTCTTTATCATCTTGCTACCTGATCTGAACTTTTTTTTTCCATAAACTGATTTGTATCTTTGTAAAAATAATAATTACAAAAGTAATAATTGCCCATGTCATGTAATTTGAAGTGGGCCCACACCAAAAAAAAGCAAAGTGCAATCTTAGAACCTGAACACTACACCTGTCCCAGACAAATTACTTTTTTCCCCTAATGAAATTTATCTCCAGGGCAAGACGAGAGGCTTCTTATGAACTGTTGCATGTGGGTAATACGCACATATTTTTATACATATGTATAGATAGATATGGTCTTTTAAATCATATATCAACTGGAAGGTACACAAGCTTTCTAGTAGAGATTATTGCCGCAGGTACCACTGCTTGCCTTACATACTGAGTTTGTCACCTTCTTTATGTGGGCAGACCATTACTTTACAAACCTGCGCATTGCCAACTCTATGAGTTATCCATTGAATTAAGTGCATACAAATAAACAATCCTCATTAAAAAAAAAAAAAAAAAGAAAAAAGAAAAGCTTTCTAGAGAACACAGAATATCACTGGGACTACCGATAGTCAGACAGTTGCTGGTGTTTATTATTCAATGCAAGAATGGTTTAGACAGGTTTATCTAAACCTATGCCTGTAACGCCCAAGCAAGATCACAAGATTTGCCCCGCACAGGCAGAGGCACTGATTTATCCACATCTAGCATCTAGCCAGGGCTTGTTCTGGCTCTTTCATGCAGTTTCCTCCCCAGAGAAGTCAGAGCATAGGTGATGGGAGGAGCTATAGTCTCAGGTCTCATTCTAACATGAGGGTCCCCAGGATTTACTGGGTTGTTGACCTGATACCATGTTCACCACTGAAATAAAACTCTTAAAATTTAGTAGCTCTAAGGCACATCACCAACAGATCAATTCAGTGTACATGAGTGAGAATAGATCCCCAAGCTGGAAACAACTTCCGAGTCTCTGGTTAGAGACAGACTATGCACTGATCTGTTTAGGACTGGGGGTCACATTCCATAGTGCTTGTTTTGAAAGCTATGAACTTCTTTTCTAAAAAAGTACTGTGTGGAGCAGAAAAAATTCTCTGGTCTCCAGTGGAAACAGTGCACAAAGCACTGAGCTCCCCCATTATTTTTGATCTTATATGCTCTATAAAGGGAATTACAATATGAATTGGAGCTCAGCATGGCTTCTATTACTTTTTGGTGTGGATAAGAAGGCTAAAACCCATAAATGAGCCCACAGTTAACTGTGTAATATACACATATCCTTAGTCAGGTATTCCTGGACTAATTTGTATCCTAACTTCCCCAAGCATATTGTGGCTATAGCTCAGACCAATATGTTTATTGATGTCTTTTTGCCCCAGATCTCTAGAGTGTCAGGAAGTCTTCAAAATGTGCAGTCAAACCAGAGGAATGTCCTCCTCCACTTCAACTTTCCTACCTGCTTTTTTTCACTCCAACCTCAAAACTTACCTTTTGGCTACTTTTACTAATATTTCATACCTAAGAGCAACAAAATGTTATCCACGGCACTAAAATTTAATGATAAAAATTACCTAATCCTAGACCTAGGAAGGTGTGGTGAGGGAGACAGCATGAGAGAAGGAGAGAAAAAGATTATTTCCTAGAAGGACAGAAGATTAGAGTTACCGTTTGTCTTTAGACACCATCTTCATGATCTTCCTCACCTCTAGAGGAACTGTAAACCACTTTCTCTAATTTCTACTGGGTCTTCAATTTCTGAATCAAGTGCTTCTCTTACTTTGCATAAAGATACAGGGACCAGATGAAGCAAATGGTTCAAATACATGAGTATTTTCTGATCAAGTATTCAGCTGGACCTATGGCTTGCTGACTTGTAGACATTTCAGGATTATGAAAGTATAATATATTTTGAATACATGTATATAATATAATAGTATAATATAGTTTACCGATGACACCAAGCTGTGTGGCTCAGTTGATACGCTGGAAGGAAGAGATGCCATCAAAAGCAACCTTGACATGCTTGTGAGGTGAGCCAATGT